>NC_142021.1:3384829-3612329 GCF_049901735.1 Notechis scutatus | reverse complement strand
CTCTTCATGCAAATACAGGCAGTCCTCGTTTAGCAACCATTCAAAGATACAATAGCAGTGAAAAAAGAGACTTACGACCACTCCTTGGACTTGACTGTTGGTGGCATCCGCACGCTCACAGGATCAAAATCCGGGCCCTTGAAACCATCATGTATTTATGGTGCTGGTAGCATCCTATGGTCACTGTGGTAGCATCACCATTTGCAACCTTAGATGAAATTAAACATTAATGAAGTTCTAACAGAATTAAGGAGAAATTTCCTGACAGTGAGAATGATGAATCAATGGAACGACTTACCTCTAGAATTTGTGGGGGCTCTATCACTGCAGGTTTCCAAGAAACATGGGACACTGTTTGTCTGGAATGGTGTAGGTTCTCTTGTTTTGAGCAGCAGGCTGGACTAGAGAACCTCTAAGATCCCTTCCAGTTGCAATTCTACGTTTTATGTTACATTCTTGTAGCAATTGGAAGCTAGGAAAGACGGATTCAGGGCTCGGCATTTTAACCACTAAAATTTAGGGAACCCCAGACAAAGCAAACTCCGCCCCCCCAGTGACATCACTGTACAAGCCCCTCCTTCATAATCCTTACCCCCAGAGGGAGGGGGCCATAAGGGACTTGTACTGAAAACTAGTCTTGTTCTTTGTTTGCTAGCAAAGAAAACAGACCCAGCTTATCTGGGCTTGTTTTTTTTGCTGGGAATTGCCTGGTTTTTGTTAGCAAGAAGAATTTGTGCAGGGTTTTTTTCCCCCGCTTTTTAATAATTATAATAATAATAATAATATACTAGGACTCAAGTTAATGTCCATTTCCAAGGTTATCTCAGAGCGGCAGAAAAATGGTTTTCAGTAGGAACCAGACCGTTTTTCCCCAGTGATTCAGTAACGAATGATCCTGCCTGACTAAACATCTTGATGCGACAAAACTCACAATGATCCACAACTGGATTGGACGCACGTGATTTTTTCACTGTTTGCAAAGACAGTTTCTGCTCCCAAGAGGCCTCCCTCCAGTAGCTCCCTCCATTGCTGGGGTGGAAAAAATCCTGCGTTGTTCCTACCCACCCCACAGTTCTCATTCAGTTTGGTTAAGAGAATAAGAGGTCATGTTTTCAGAGTAGGGGTGGTGTGGTGGCCCAGAGGTGGAGCTCTCGCCTCACAATTGGGAGGCTGTGAGTTCGATCCGAGGTAGAGGCAGATATTTCTCTCTCTGGGCGCCATGAGAATTTATCTGCTGAATATAACTCTGCGTTGGTGACAGGAAGGGCATCTGGCCATTAAAACACCCTGCTAGCTCCATTCAATTGCCCAGACTCCACCCTGCGAGGGATTATTGTGTCGTTAAATGAAGAAGATGATGTGTTTTTAGAATGTGTGTCAAGGTTGCACTTAAGGGTTGCACACAATGTGATAGTTGGGTTTACCCATTTTGGGGTGGGTTCAGACAATACAAGGGACTCTCCATGAAGGAAACAGGCTGTGTGTACTGTACGAACAAGCCGAGCTACTAAATGCAAACTAAGATTAACACTAATCATGCTATTCGTGTTGCGAAAACATACTTGACCTAGTTAAACGTGTGCCTGCATGAAGTTGGTGCAGGGGTGTGTGATGTGTGAAGGTTGTTGTTTGTTGTCGATGCTCTCTTTCGTGGTTTGTAGACTTCCTGTCACCCTACAAAATAGACCACATCACACACACAAAAACCATTAAAAAAACCATACAGGTCGTCTCGACCTACGACAGTTCATTTAGTGCCCGTTCCAAGTTACAGTGGCACTGAAATAACTGACTTATGACTGTTTTCACACTTACGTCCCTGTGGTCACCTAATCCAAGTCCAGGTGCTTGACAATCGATTCATATTTATGACGGATGGCCCCTTTTGGGACTTCTGGTGAGCAAAGCCAATGGGGAAGCCAGATTTGCTTATTAACTTCATGTTATTAACTTAAGGACTGCAGTGATTCACTTAACAACGGGTGGCAAGAAAAGTCATAAAACGGGGTCAAATTCACTTAACAAAACGTCTCGCTCAGCCACAGAAATTTTGGGCTCGATGGTGGCCATTAATCAAGATTAGCTGTCACCAACTTTATTGAGAGAGGCCAACGCTTGAAAAAAAAATCTCAGCGGATAGGTGGCCTTCAACTCCCAGAATTCCCCAGCCAGCATGGGGGAAGTTGATCCACACCTCTTTCTGGGAAATACTGAGGTAGAGTATTTAGTGGTGTATCTCAGCCTCAGCTACTTTAAGATCAGTGGACTTCCATTCCCAGAATTCCCTAGCCAGCATGGGAATTCTGGGATTTGAAGTCCGTCCCTCCTCAATTGTTGAGGTTGTGTAACTTTGACTCAAGGGATCTGGGTTTTTCAATTTCTGGACATTCTTGAAATGCAGACATCCTGCTGGCTGGGGGAATTCTGGGAGTCCATCCACCTCAACGCCTGCTGGCTGGGGGAATTCTGGGAGTTGAAGTCCACCTGTCTCAATGTTGCTGAATCTCAGAAAGTCCAAGATGGGATAAAGTGACAGAATTTTGCGAGACTGGTTGTGGTTTGCTGGTTTTCCAGCAAAAGGAACGTTCCGGAGAGCCTCTTTATCGCCTTTTTCCAAAACGGGAGACAACTCTCACAGCTAAAGTTGGATGGGGTGCTTCGAAAGTTCATTTGCGCCCAGCTGTTTTCTGAGATGTGTAATAATATGATTTCATTATTTATTGAACTTCATAGATCTTCGTGCCTAAAAGCCTATTTAAAATGTTGCAATTGGTATTTATATGGATGTTTGTGTTTTGTTTTGTTGAGGGTGGGGTTGTTTAATCTTCTCTTATCCTGGGCTGTTTTAGCTCTGAGATATTTCGTCTGGCATATTTATGACTTTGGCAGAAGAAACTGGTGCATGAAAAAATTGTATGTTCACAAGGACTGGGTCTCCTTGGCTGGGAAGAACATCCTTTTATGCAAACAAACAAACAAAAAAAGTTGTATCCTGTTCCTGATTAACTAATACAATTATTGTCCTTTGGATATTTTCATAAATATGTGGGTTTTTTTTAAAAAAAAATGTGTACAATGTGTGTTTCATTTTTTTTCACCAGCTCTTTAGTGCTTTCATTCGCCCAAATGGGGAGATAATTTATCCTTTTTCTGAAACAGGATGGATGGATGGGTGGATAGATGGAAGGAAGGAAGGAAGGAGAGAGAAAAATAGGGAGAGAGGAGAAAGAAAGAGAGAGAGGAAGGAAGGAAGGAAATTATGAAGGTTTTTATTCTTTTTGTCCATTTGCATTTTTGCATTTTTATATTGGTTTTATATATTTGATAGTCAATTGAGTTAATTAATAGTCTTTGTCTTCTTCTTCCTGTTTCTTCCTCCTCCTCCTCCTCCTCCTCCTCCTCCTCCTCCTCCTCCTCCTCCTCCTCCTCCTCCTCTCCTCCTCCCTCCTCCTCCTCCTCCTCCTCCTCCTCCTTCTTCTTCTTCTTCTTCTTCTTCTTCTTCTTCTTCTTCTTCTTCTTCTTCTTCTTCTTCTTCTTCTTCTTCCTCCTCCTCCTCCTCCTCTTCCTCCTCCTCCTCCTCCTCCTCCTCCTCCTTCTCTTCTTCTTCTTCTTCTTCTTCTTCTTCTTCATCTTCATCTTCATCTTCATCTTCATCTTCATCTTCATCCTATTTTACCTTACTCTTCCATCTTTACCTCCTGTACTTTATTCCATTTTATCTCACGGTAGCTATTTTATCTTACCTGATTGTATCTTATCTTATCTCCTTTTATTGTATTTTACTGTGGGTCATGCTCATGTTTGATGTCAATTGATCCATCAATAATCCCATGTGTGTTAGTCCCTTGGGAACGCACCCCGCAAGCCATGTGGCACTTCCAGCTGCAGAAGAATTAAAATTTAAAGCACCAAGATTATGGGACTTCCCCGGCCCTTGGAATGTGGGTGGGTGTTGGAGGCGAGGGGGAATAGTTGCAGATACCGCTTATCATCAAAGAACCGGAAGTGAGGAACAAGGAGAAATGTAGAAACTTTGATGTGAGGAAGGATAATGCAGTTATTCCCTGTAATCCTCCAGGCCAAAAATAAAAATACAATTATAAGTTGGTCCGGTGGAAATTAAAAGGGGTGTTATGGGAAGACAAAAGTGTCTGGGGTGTGTGTTATGTGCCAAAAAAGTCAGAATGGTGGCCACAATAATATAATCAAACTCTTTGGTGTAGTGGTTAAGGTGCTGGCTAGAAACCAGGTGATGGTGAGTTCTAGTTTTGCAGCTGGGGATTTGGGGCCCTCGGCCAATTGGGCCCTCTGGTCCACCTTAGCTATGAAAGCCAGCTGGATGATTTGGAGCCAATCAACAAGAGACTCTGAGTTCTAGTCCTGCCTTAGGTACAAAAACTGGCTGGATTACTTCGGATCTTCCTTCCTTCCTTCCTTCCTTCCTTCCTTCCTCCTTCCTTCCTTCCTTCCTCCTTCCTTCCTTCCTCCCTTCCTCCTCTCTCTCTCCTCTCTCCCTCCCCCCTCCCTCCCTCTCTTTCACTCTTTGTCATCCTAGCCCACCTGAGAGAGTTGTTGTTGTAGGCAAAAAATAGGGGGAGGAAGGAGTATTGTGTATTATATGTACGTTTACTGGCTCGAGTTATATATAAGTAATAAGGCAGGATAAAAATGGTTGCAGGAACTGGGTAGGTCCAGCCTAAGGAAGAGAAGAACTATGGGTGACATGACAGCAGTCTTTCAATATTTGAGGGGCTCCTACAAAGACGAGGGGGGTTAAACTACTTTCCAAAGAATCAAAAGACAAGACAAGAAACAATAAATGGGAACTAACCAAGGAGAGACGCAACCTGGAATTAAGGAGGAACTTCCCAACTTCAGGGGAATAACTTGCCTCCATAAGTAGTGGGTGCTCCATCATTGGAGGCTTTCAAGAAGATACTGGACAGCCATTTGTCTGGAATGATAGAGTCTTGTGCTGGAATGGGGTGGGTGGGGTTGGACTAGAAGACCTCCAAGATCCCTTCCAACTTTGTGTTATAAACCAGGGTCTCCAACCTTGGCAACTTTAAGACTTGTGGACTTCAACTCCCAGAGTTCCTCAGCCAGCTTTGCTGGCTGAGGAACTCTGGGAGTTGAAGTCCACAAGTCTTAAAGTTGCCAAGGTTGAGACCCTGTTATAAACAGATCTAATAAATAAAACAGAAAGGAGACTTTGATGATTGATGGTTGCCATTGTCCAATTTTTGACGCCCCTTCCCTGATGTCCTTGTGGGAAGAGTAATGTTCATTGAATGGAGATGTGATGCATTCCTCTTGAGCAGATCACAATATGCACCTGTAAAACACACACACACACACACACACACACACACACACACACACACAAAGGCTTCAAACTTTCAAGATAGCCAAGAGCTTTCAGCTTGACTAGTAAAAGTATTTGGCCAAAGGGAGAACATCCGAGGGAAAGGGAAGGAAGGAAGAAAGCATGCAAACATAGCTATGCATACTTTGAGATAATCTCCCTGCAATAATTTTTTTTTAAAAAAAAGATGTTTTCCTCTACCCTCCCCCTGGCTCTGCCTCAGTTTCCCCTTTCTCTATGTTCCTGTGATGTCAAGAGGCATTGAGACGTTTGGTATGAATTTGCCTGTGTTTCACAATGGTCTTTGGTGGAATATCTCTCATTGTCACGATTTCCAAACCTCATCCGTTTCTTGCAGCTAAGAAAGGAAGGTGAAAGGTGAATTTAGCAGCTCTGGACAGAAGTGAAGGAAATGAACGGCCCAGCTTGGGGAGGATGGAAGAGGGGATCTGATCCAGGCGCTCGCCATGCGTGTGGAGACGCCTCTGGGGTGCAGAAAAGGACGGAGCAAAATTTGTACTTCCGGCAGCTCCAAGCAGCTTGCAAAGATTTCAGGGGCTTCCAAGGAGAACTGCAACTCCTGAGAAACAGGCGTAATGTGTTAGCCGGGTTAGTTCCTGGCTGAAAAAAAACCCTCATTCTTCTAGCGCTTTGCATCTTTGGGGTGTAAGAATGTTACTTTCAGTATTTTGTTCAGAGGAGAAAAATTGGGGTGAGCTTGAAGCACGTATATGTATAGCGTGTGTGTGTGTGTATTGTGATCTTTTTTTAAAAAAAAACAACTTTATTCTTTTGCATTTAAAAAAAAGAGAAATTATTCATAACATTACTGTACTATACAGTACTGTACAGTAGTACAGTACTGTAGCATCATTATTATACATATCTATCTCTTGTGCATATTTACATTTATATACATTGTTCTACGATTACATACACTTATCTATAGTTTGCTTGTGTATTGTGATTTTCATTGGATAATCCCTTGTCCAGTGGTCTGCTACGTAGAGTGTTTCTTAAGCCTTCTTCTGTGAGGTTGCCTTCTTTTAAAAATTCTGGAGGACTCCAAAACTGATCTGATTTCTATTTTGTTGATTTTTTTACCATATTAAAAATTCAAAATTGATGACTTCTCTCGAACATTGGATGGGATTTTACCATGGAATTGTTGTTCAACCTAGGCTGGCAAATAATTTTGATTTTGTGGGCTGCTGAGAGAATCCTAGCATTACACTTTTAAGAAACATGGTGCTAGGAAGGTTTAGCTCTGATCTTAATCCGAGATCAATGAGCTTGATTTGAACTGATTTGGAGAATTGAATCGAAGCAGAGTTGCTCCCTTTAATCTGAAATACCCTAACGACGCGAGAAAACTCAACGGGTTCAATTTCATTGCAAAAATGTAACCTTCAAGTCTCAAAAACTTTTTGGAATCCTTGGCCACCACAAACAAACCAAGATTAAAACTAACCACGCTTAGCGTGCGGGTGAACTAGCAAATGCAGCTATCAGACCTTGAACTGAGTTGACAAATGGACTTGGGATGCCGACTTTGTGTCATTGTTTGTGACAGAAAAGCCCAGCAGAGATCTCTTTTGATTCTCTTTTGCTGGGCTAAGATACCTGCTTCTTCTGTTCTCCCCAAAGAGCAAACTCAGATATGGTTTTTTTTGTTTCATTCTTTTGCAGATCTGAGAAATTCAGACTGAGTTAGTTCAGTCTTACTTTTCCCCTGGAGGAAAACACCCAGTTTGCTCTGTATCACAGAACCCACAAATGTGAATGTGAAATGGATGATATAAACCATTACAAAATGTAAAAGTTCTGGTTGAATGGACAAATTAACCGTAATCAGGAAATCCCCTCCCCCCAAGTTTGCTGTGGGTCACGTCTAGAGATATTAGCATCTTGACTTTGGTTGTCCTCTTGTCTGTCCCACCTCCAGGGATCCCACTTTCTGGAGAGGGGGTAGATATATATGAATCTAGAAGTTTCCCCTTGACCATTCATTTCTAACTGGAAAAAATGAGTTCCACCTGCCGTCAATCAACTGATATCCAGATTTGGTTCGGTCCCAGAAGCAACTTGATGCATTTTTTCTTTCTAGAACGAGACTTCTGAAAAAGACATTCATCTTTGGTTTGTTATTTTCCAAAGCACCCGAATGCCAGACAAGGAACTATGGGTGGAAACTGAACAAGGAGAGATTCAACCTGGAAATAAGGAGGAATTTTCTGACAGTGAGACCAACCAACCGATGGAATAGAAGGTGCCTTTGGACGTTGTGGGAGCTTCATTACTGAGGCTTTCAAGAAGAGACTGGACTGCCATCTGTCAGAAGTGGTGTAGGGTCTCCTGTTTGGGTGGAGGGTTGGACTAGATGACCTACAAGTCCCATTCCAACTCTGTTCATCTGTTAAATAAAACATCATATTGCGCTGGGCCACACAGCATATTGAACATCCAGTCCAGTATGGAAAACCAAAGTCTAAAAATTAACTATTGATAGAGGGAAAGGTCAAAGGTTTGGGGGCACCTCAAAATTAGCAGTACATTTTTATATTATGCCAAAAGGAAAATACCTCTCCTTGAGGGAAGGAGGGGAAATCCTCAAAACACTCAATCAAGAATGAAACAAGCTGATTAACTCTTGAAAGGAGGAAGTGGGAAATGGAATTTAGTGACCAAAACAATGTCTGTCTGGTAGGAACTCAAAGCGCCAGCTCTCCAGTCCATAGGGGACTATCAGCTGAGTCAACAGTGACTTTTTGACTTTGGCATCCTAGAGTTTTACCTCCCTTTAGCCTGGAGCTTGGTAGACAAGGGGAGTCTTTTGCCATCTGAGTGATGATGGGAGACGTCGTCCTGGGTGAAACCTCAATCAGCATGAGCCATGAGCAATTATGGGGCTTGTAGTTCAAAGCATCTGAAAGGAATGGCTTTTCCCTCTGGGTTACGGGAGAAAAACAAATTTAGAATAGAATAGAATAGAATAGAATAGAATAGAATAGAATAGAATATAGAACAGAGAATAAAATATAGAATAGAATAGAATAGAATAGAATAGAATAGAATAGAATAGAATAGAATAGGAATTTAGAATAAAATAGAATATAGTAGAGAAGAGAATAGGAGAAGAGAATAGGAAAAGAGAAGAGAAGAAAAGAAAAGAAAAGAAAAAGAGGGAAGGGAAGGGAAGAAAGAATAAAATAGGAGAAGAGAAGAAGAGAAGAGAATAAAGAAAGGAAGGAAGGAAGGAAGGGGAAGGGAAAAGAGAATAGAATAGAATAGAATATAGAACAGAGAATAAAATATAGAATAGAATAGAACAGAATAGAATAGAATAAGAGTTGGAAAGGCCCTTGGAGGTCTTCTAGTGCAACCCCATTCTCAAGTGAGAGACCAACCCTATACCATTTCAGATAAATGTTTATCTAATCTCTTCTTAAAAACTTCCAGTGTTGGAGCATCCACAACCTCTGGAGGCAGGTTGTTCTGTTGATTAATTGTTCTAACCGTCAAGAGAATTTCTCCTTAGTTCTAAGTTGCTTCTCTCCTTGATTCGTTTCCACCTGTTGCTTCTTGTCCTGCCTTCAGGTGCTTTGGAGAACAGTTTGACTCCTTCTTCTTTGGGGTAACCCCTGAAAAAAGCAAAGAGAACAAGGCAGAGATAGCTTCAGGGACTGATAATGGCAATCAATAAAAAGAATAACATACCAAACAGCACCCAGGTTAACATATTTTAAAAGGACCGTAAGGAAAGAATGCCTTCCCTGAGGCTAGCACACTCGGGAGACAAATATGCCACTGTTAAAACAGGCTGCTATCTCAAGATGCGATTAAAGTCCCTCACTGTGCTTGCTTTAGAAAGAAATTGTCCACATTTACAGGAAGGGGAGTTTCTGGATACTTCAAGAAAGTGAAATCAAATCCCCATCACAGAACAGCACATGGTCTTCTCTCTCAAAGTGAAGTCCAGGACTTAATTCCAGAAGAGTCACTCTTGGCCAGAGAGTAGACAGAAGAATAATTGGGAAGCCCAATCCAGGTATCAAAGCTAAGCTTCCTTGTTGAGGTCACCAAGGGCAAGAACCAAAGTCAAGGTTCAGACAACAGTAGAGATTGATCTACGATACACTAGCCTGATCTGATGCTCCATCAGGTTCAAGGGAAGCCACACAAACAGATCTAGGAGATGGTTTCCAGCCATGAGTTGCTCTTGAGTGGAGGTCTCTGTACTAAAGGATGTAATTTCCTTGCCTCAACAAAACAGCCTGCAAGGCCACCTCGTTTGTTTATCTATCTAAATTTGACTATGTTGCACAGATGATGTTACCTAGTTGGGTAACGAAACGTCTGCAAGAAAGCCACCAAGCTCAGAGGGCATCAGGGACCCCACAGTTTGACCCTGACCTATCTTTCTTCCCAAGAAGGTCTTTCTCTTGTAACCAAGAACTTCGGACCTTTCCCATCTTCTGATATTCAATCGGCGTCCAGTAGCAATCTACTTCACCAACTGGAGGCAGGGAAGATCCAAGAAGATCCTGAAATCACAGTATTGGAAGGAGCTGCTACAGAAGACACCAACTCCTCCCTCCTGTTCAGGAATCCACACTGAAGCATCCCGGCCAGAGATGGTCTAACTTCTGCTTAAACCACTAGTAGTCATCACCACTACTTAACCATCCGTCGGAGTTCACTACTGAGGAGTTATCTAGCTAACGGGATGAGTCAGAAAACATGAGGCTGAATGAGAGCCGCAAATTGTAGCTCCACCGGGCTTCTAAAATCCTTTCCTTCTTTTTCATTCCCATCCCTTGTTCCTTCTAGTTGAAGGCCATCAACCTCAAGTAACTGGCCTCTCCGCTTGAACTGGGAACGCACAGCTTCTGAAAGGGTGTTGGTGTTGGGTAGGTCTACTCCAAACTACCTTTTGGCCATATTCCCTACAGACAATCTTTGGGGAATTTTCAGCTGGGTGAAAGCTGGATTGTCTTGGGGTGGAGGAGACCTCTGCTTAATCCACGGAGGAGCAAGCAGGTGAGTCAAACAGTCCCCTTGGTGTTCACTTGCTATCATGAGATAAAAGCACTCATTTATTCCCCTCTCTTGCAGGATGAAACCTCCAGGCGTAGCCAAGATCAGCTGAACGGTGAGTCATTTGGGTAAGAAGGTTTTGCTCTTGAAGGGGACGTGAATTCCAATTCACTCTTGGAGACGCTCCCCTGCCTGAATCTCTACCCAAGTCTTTCTCGGGGCAGAGCCCACAACGGAAGTTTCATTCTCTGGTGCCTTGGCATCTCCAACAGTCCCCAAAGTGGGATCTCCAGAAGGTCACACCAAAAGAAAGGAGATCTTCGAAAAGAAACAGCCAGAAGATTGTTGACGGTCTTCTGCAGGGAAATAAGAATTTCTTCTTCTTCTTCTTCTTTTTTTTTTGCAAGAAAACTTGCCTTCTTTTTAACAGCTGTGGCCAGCTATTCTGGGGTGTGGAAGTGAATCTCATCGGGTGTCTCCTCTTTTTTTAATTAAAAAATAATAATAATTCTCTGCATCCAATCCAAGTTTGAAGCAAGAGAACGTTTCAGATTAAGGACCATGACAGTAAGATAACATCTCTCCGCTTGTCCCCAGGAGGCCAGACTGGGGTGGAAGAACGGCGTTTCTTAAGCCTGGGTTTGGTGGCAAAGTATGAGAGCTCCAAAAAAGGTACCGTGAAATGTGTTGGTGTTATTGTTGTTAATGTTATTTGCACGAAAGGCGGCTTGGAGTGCTGACTTCCTGGTTTCGATTGTCGGTGGCTTTATTGGGGTTCATGCCCAATCGGAGGAAGGTTGATGCTAGGCAACATTGGAGCCCTGTAACAGGGTGAGCAATCAATTAACTGAGTTGGAAGAAGGGACCTTGGAGGTCTTCTAGTCCAACCCCTGCTCAAGCAGGAAATACCATTTCTGTCCAGTCTCTTCTGAAATGCATCCAGTGATGGAGCACCCACTGCTTCTGGTGGCCAGCAGTTCCACTGGTTAATCATTTTCACTGTCAGGAAATTCCTCCTTAGTTCTAGGTTGCTTCTCTCCTTGATTAGTTTCCACCCATGGCTTCTTGCTCTGCCCTCCAGTGCTTTGGGGAACAGCTTGACTCCCTCTTCTTTGGGGCAGCCCCTGAGATATTGGAAATTCTTGCTCTACTCCTACTTCCTGGCTCTTGAGTTCTCTTTCTTCCCCACCCCCTAAAGTTTCAGCTTGCTCAAGACATCAATGCTTTCTGCATCTAGAACCCAGGGACTTTTAAATGCATTGGAGGAATGGTGGCTTGTCAGCCTGGTAGCTCCTCCTTTTCTCAACTGCTCAGATTTTCTAACAGATGGACTGGAAATGCGCACAAAATCTCTTGGAAAATGGGATCGGGAGAAGGGCTGTTTTATTTCTTTTCCGTGTGGCAAGGAAGACATTTTCTTGATGACACGAACTGTTGTAGTTGCCAGGCACCTGACGGTGTGGCATTGGTGACAGTCTCTGTGGATCTGCAGAATGAGACCTCTGAAGGTTTTCAGCATTTCAGGGTTTGGAAGGAATGGCATTCAGTTTGGATTTGAGGTTTTGGAGGGTTTGGGATGGGGGTGAGGAAGCCCAGAAGAACAGTTGCTATCTTCCTTAGGCGTTCTGGTGTTGATTTTCAGCTGTCGAAAATCTGTGATGCGCAGAGATGCTTCACTCCAAGATATCAACTGCTCCAGGGTAGAGTCCGGTCTTTATACACAATCAATAGCAGAGTTGGAAGGGATCTTGAAGGTCCTCTAGTCCAACCCACTGCTCAAGCAGGAGGCCCTATACCATTCCAGACAAAGCGTTATCCAATCCCTTCTTAAAAACTTCCAGTGTTGGAGCATTCACAACTTCTGGAGGCAAGTCGTTCCACTGGTTAAATGTTCTCGCAGTCAGGAAATTTCTCCTTAGTTCTAACTTGCTTCTCTCCTTGATTAGTTTCCATCCATTATTTTTTGTCCTGCCTCGGAGAATAGGTTCTTCTCTGTGGTAGTCCCTCGAGTACCGGAAGATGATTATCTATCCCTCGTCTTTGCTAAGCTAGACATACCTAGTTCCTGACACTGTTCATCCTTCTGTACAAATGGCTTTATTTCACAAAATTGGAAGAGCACTTTTTTTGTTCAAGGGCACCCATTCGTGAAGTTCAACCCCCTCCACCCCAAGTCTGCAGAATGCAGTGCCCACCAAGGGCAAGTACTAATTCGCGCCTTTTGTGGAAACAGTGCAATTAGCTTCACCTTACTAGCAGGTGGAGTGTGAAAAAAAACATTTGCCACAAGCACACGATATAGAATCCAA
The DNA here is from genome assembly GCF_049901735.1 of Notechis scutatus. Taxonomy (NCBI): domain Eukaryota; kingdom Metazoa; phylum Chordata; class Lepidosauria; order Squamata; family Elapidae; genus Notechis; species Notechis scutatus. Next base: position 3,599,618 of record NC_142021.1, on the reverse strand, counting down.
ACCAATCCCAGGAGGGATTGCACTGCAGGAGAGAGATCTTCTGAAAGATGTTCCCTGCCAGCAGTTGGGAGGTGGTCTTCTCCTGCCTTGCTCTCCGATTATGGAGCATATGGCCTTGGGAATTGTGTCTACCCATCCCTACTCACTCAACATTCAGAAAATCTGCAAAGATCCATCCATTCTTCCATGCTGTTAATTGCTGTTTGTGTTGTGCTTCTAATTCTGTAAAAAAAAAAAAAAAATCTTTCTTCAAAATTGAAGCAGAATCTCTTCCTCCCAGAGAAAGGATCTATTACTTCTTGCTTCGACCATCAAATGGACTTTCTTTCTTTCTTTTCTTTCTCTTTTTTCTTCTTCCTGCCTTCTTCCTTCCTTCCTTCCTTTCCCTTCTCCTTCCTTTCCTTTCTCCTTCTCCTTCTCCTTTTCCTTCCCTTTCTCTTTCCCTCCCTCCCTAATTTTCCCCCTCAACCAATCCATCTTACAACCATTAGTAGTTGCGACTGTGATGGGCAGGCTTCATCTCAGTGGCAACCCCAAGACTTACCTGCATTCATAGCATCCAAGCAATGACCAGAGACTAATAATCCTAATAACTATATACTATATACTAATAACCAATAACCCTCCCTCCCTCCTTCCAATTTTTTTTTATTATTTCCCCCCTTTTTTTTGGCTAATTTGAACCGGAAGAAGAAGAAGAAGAACAGTGCTGCCCTTGGAGAAGGTGGGGTCACTGGTCACACACCTTGCCCAATTCCCCTTCTGACACCTAGTTGAGTGTCAATAGCAGGACAGCTGATGACCTCACTGCTCCTCCTTCTGCGCAGAGTTGTCCCTTCCTCCCGGCTGAGACCACACAGATGCCGGCTGTGCTCTGGCTCTCCTTGGATCAAACGGGGTCTTCCAAATGAGGCCAACCACAAATCCCCTTGTAGGCGTGGTGGAGAGAATGTATCTGTGCCGAGCCATTCGGTCTCATCTCCAGCTGGTAGATTCTGCTCTGGTTTATCTGGCAGGCAGCTGTTTTCTATCTATCCAGTCCACCCCATGGATCAGCAGGCTTTTTCCCAAAGCAGTTTGGAGGTGTAAGAAAACGGTTGGAGAAAAAGTCGAGGAGCAGGGTTTGAGGAGCTATGGTGGACGTCACTGAAACTCAAGGGCCAACTTTTTTTGGCTAAGGGAAGGCAAGAGGTGCTGGGAGGTTTCGTTCGAGAACCTCTACAAACTTGGCAACTTTAAGATCAGGGGTGGAATTCAGCCGATTCGCACTGATTCTTGAGACCCGGTTGTTAACTTCCTGAACTGGTTGTTGGAAAAAATCATTTAGGGCAGAGAACTGGTTGTTAAGTTATTTGAATCCCACCACTGTTTAAGACCAGTCCCAGGTCCCCTTTTTGCAGTGTCGTTGTCACTTTGAACGGTCGCTAAATGAGTAGTTGTAAGTCGAGAGCTATCTGTATTTACTTCCATGGCTATCACAGGTCGCCCTCCTTGACTTACAACAGTTTGCTTAACGGCCATTCGAAGTTACAATGGCACCAGGGGAAAAAAGGGGACTTAGGATTGGTTTTCACACTTAACGAACGTTGCAGCATCCCCCCATGGTCACGTGATTTACATTAGGATGCTCGGCTACTGGCTCACATTTATGACGATCGCGGTGTCCCTGTGATCCTCCTTTTGTGACCTCCTGACAAGCAAAGTCAACGGGGAAAGCCAGATTCACTGAACGACCGTGTAGCTAATTTAACAATGGTGATTCACTTAACGAACGGGGTGAGAAAAGTCGTAAAAGGGAGCAAACTCACTTAACAACAGAAATCTTGGCCTCCATGGCGGACGTTAAGTTGAGAACTGCCTGCACTTCACAGGGGTTTGGCCTTTCGTTCTTGTGCATTTGCCGAGTTCATCACTTCAATAAACTCCCAGGCCCCTTCCCACTCTATTATGCTATGTTTTAATATTAAGAGACCCCCAATGCCACAACTGTAGGATTAAGGCCAAGCCAGCATGCGCAGAGTCCCAGGCATTAGGGCCTAATCTAAAATGTTAATGGTTTCATTTCTCACTTAACGACATAAACTTTTGGCTCCGTTGTGGTGCTTGAGCAGGGGGCTGGACTAGAAGACCTCCAAGGTCCCTTCCAACTCCTGTTATTCTGTAAAGGCCACCTGCTTGAGCAAGGGGTCGGGCTAGAGGACCTCTGAAGTCCCTCCCAACTGTTAAGTCAAGGACGGCCTTTGCGGTCACTGCTTGGGGCCCCAGGTGTGGCCCTCTCATCCTTGTTTCCTTGCTCATCCCCAGGGCTTGCGATAAGACAGGCTTTCTTATTTCCCCCACACACCCCCACTTCTTCCTGCCTTATGCAAATCTTTTCCTTTCCTTCCTACCTTTTTCCCCCGTTTGGGGAAAGGGCTGAGTTTAGATCATTCCTCTGGTCAGGGGTTGGTAAACAAAGCTTGTGCAGGCAGCCACAGATCTACGTCGCCCCCAGCGCTCTTGCTGATCTCATGTTTCCTTTGAATCAGCCAGGTGTTCGGGGCTTGAAAAAATTCTCCGCTGAATCTTTTTGTGGATGTGTGGCTTCTGGCATGAGAGAGAAAGAGGGAGAGGGAGAAAGGGAGGGGAGAGAGAGAGAGAGAGAAGAAAGAGGGAGGGAGGGAGGGAGGGAGGGGGAGAAAGAAAAGGGAGGGAGTGGGAAAGGGAGGGAGGGAGAAGGGAGAAGAGAGAGAAGAAAGAGGGAGGGAGGGAGGGAGGGGGGAGAAAGAAAGGGAGGGAGTGGGAAAGGGAGGGAGGGAGAAGGGAGAAGAGAGAGAAGAAAGAGGGAGGGAGGGAGGGAGGGGGAGAAAGAAAAGGGAGGGAGTGGGAAAGGGAGGGAGGGAGAAGAGAGAGAAGAGAGAAAGAGAAAGGGAGGGAGGGCGAGAGAGAAAGGGGGAGAAAGGGAGGGAGAGAGAAAAGAGAGAAAGAGAGAGGGAGGGGAGAGAGGAGAGGAGAAGGAGAAAGAGAAAAGGAGGGAGGGGAGAGAGAGAGAGAAAGAAGAGAGGGAGGGAGAAAGGGAGGGGGAGAGAGAAAAGAGAGAGAAGAAAGAGAGAAGGAGAGAGGGAGGGGGAGAGAGGGAAAAGGAGAGAGAGGGAGAGGGAGAGGGAGAGAGATAGATAGAGAGATATACATAATTCCACTCTGGGTTTCATCTATTTTTCCGCCCACTTTGGCCTGATCCCACAAGGAAGAAGAAAAGTTTGGTTTTGTGCAACCGTGGTTGGACTTTCAAGGAATTCAGTGTCAGTTCCAGTTTTCTGGTTTTGAGTATAGTTGCTCATCTGGGTGAAAGAATAGGTCATCCTGCCTGCTTATTTACCACCAGGAAGGAAGAGGTTTATAAGAATTTCCATCGTTTTTTGCATACACATCAAGGGTAGCAGATGAGCTAAATCATTGCAAATTTTATTTTAGTGATGCACTATTTTTTAAACTTGAGTAACCTAATTTTTAGTCCTCCCCCTCTCCTTTCTTCCCTCTCTCCCTTCCTTCCATCCTTTCTCACCTTGGAATCCCTCCTTTCCTTGCTTCCCACCATGGAATTATTTCCTTCCTTCTTCGCCATGGAATTCCTTCCTTCCTTTCTCACCATGGAATTCTTTCCTTCCTTCCTTCCTTCCTTCCTTCCTTCCTTCCTTCCTTCCTTCCTTCCTTCCTTCCTTCCTTCCTTCCTTCCTTCCTCACGATGGTATTCCTTCCTCCCTCCTTCCCTCGCTTCCTTTCTCATCATGGAATTCCTGCCCACTCCCTCCCTCCCCCTCACTCACTCCATTCCTTCCTTCCTTCCTTCCTTCTTCCTTCCTTCCTTCCTTCCTTCCTTCCTTCCTTCCTTCCTTCCTTCCTTCCTTCTTCCTTCCTTCCTTCCTTCCTTCCTTCCTTCCTTCCTTCCTTCCTTCCTCACGATGATATTCCTTCCTCCCTCCTTCCTTCCCTTCCTTTCTCACCATGGAATTCCTGCCCACTCCTCGCTCACTCACTCCATTCCTTCTTTCCTTCTTTCCTTCTTTCCTTCTTTCCTTCCTTCCTTCCTTCCTTCCTTCCTTCCTTCCTTCCTTCCTCACGACGGTATTCCTTCCTCCCTCCTTCCCTCCCTTCCTTTCTCACCATGGAATTCCTGCCCACTCCCTCGCTCACTCACTCCATTCCTTCCTTCCTTCCTTCCTTCCTTCCTTCCTTCCTTCCTTCCTTCCTTCCTTCCTTCCTTCCTTCCTTCCTTCCTTCCTCCTCCCTCCCTCCCCATGGGATTCCCCCTCCCTCTCCTTCCTTCATTCCTTCCTTCCTCCTTCTTCTCCTCCTACTTCTTCTCTTACACATTCACTCACACCCACAGACAGGCTCTGCACCGACACATCGTTTGCTTCTCCAAAGCTGTTGCTTTGTTATTGCATGGCTGAATGATGAGGAAGGAATCTGAAGAGGAGGAAATGGGGAGGAAATGCACGGATGACAGGAGAGGGCTGGGTTGGGATCAGCCCGAAGCAGGCCTGGAGGAATCAATGTTTGTCCTGTTGCCAAATAACCAGCTTCTTCTCCTGACTTCCCAAGCCATTAGCATCTTTCCTTGTCTGGACATGAAAAGGTCATAAAGTTAATGGCTCATTGCGCTGTCTATGACAGAGCAGCTCGGGGGATTCCTAAAACTTGAAGAAAGAATCCAGAAACGGTTGACTTCAGTGGTGAAATTAATTCACTGTGGTCTATGGAGATTTTCTGTCATCCAGGTCATGGTTGTCCCAAAGGGGCTTTTTAAAGAAGCAACTGGACTTTCTTGTTTTTTGCCTGAAGATGTTTCGCTTCTCACCCAATAGATCTTGCTGTGGATCCATCCATCCATCATTATTATCTTTCATCTCTGTCTGTCTTTCTCTGTCTCTCTGTTCTGACCCACGCCCTTTTCCAACAAATCAAACCCAATCCAAAAGGAACAGAAACCTTGTAATGCTTTTACAAAATAATTAGCTGTGATAAGCACAAGCCTTGCTAAACTGAGTGAGACTTGCCCAAAGATATCAGACAAGAAATAATTTGCAATACAAGAATCTTCAAATACAAACTCAGGATACTGGAATGTCCGCGAGGCTGGAGTTTCAAAACGTCTTTGCCTTCTGCAAAGTACATTCGTTTCACAGCTGGCTTTTATCTTGTTGAAGGAGGGGCCATTACCTTGCAGCCTTACTCCCTTTCCTGCGAGCAACCCTGAGTGCACGCGCACTTGGCACAGGCTCCTCGGGAACCTCCTCATCGCTGCTGCCAGCCCCCACAATCCCTGAAGGCAGCAGTCCACTCCCTGATGGTCCTGGCCCCTCATCTGAGTCCTCAGCCGTCCACACCTGCTGCCAGCTAACCACAACACACACACACACACACTCTCTCTCTCTCTATTATCATCATCCATCATCTATCTCTATCTATCTGCTGTCTATAGTAGACTTTGTTTAACACTGCCTCATTTAGCAACTGTTCCCAGTTATGATGGTGATGAAAAAATCAGTCCTCATATTTACGACTTTCACAGGTTTATAAAGTAAAGAGAAGCTGAAGTCAGTTACAAACACAATTGCAATCTCTCTTTCTCTCTCTCACACACATACACACACATACATCGTTTTGATAAATATATATTAATTTTAAAAGACAAGAAAGTTTTCTCAAAAACACATCCAATAATTTCACATTTAGATGCAAATCATTTTTTTCCGTTCACCTATGTGGAGGGAATTCTTTCAAGCAGCTTCAATATCCACCCAAGATGCCTCCTTTCCTAATTTACATTTGGGGAAAATTTTGAAATTATTGATAATTTTCTTTATCAGTTTGACCGAAAGGTCAGCTTGGTTTTTTTTTTTAAAACTGTTTTCCATCTAAACATTTTAACCTCAAGCTTTCTCATAATTCAGTAGAATCATTTATGGCTCATTTTGAAACTTTCTTTTCTGGGAAAAAAAAAAACGTTTTAAGAAATTAAGAAATTTTAAGAAATTAAGAAATGCTTATGTCAAACCTTCAACCCAAGCTTCAAAAAGAGCAAACTGGGAACAAGCAAGGAAGTCTGGTGGCAAAATCTACAACCATTGTAAATATGTACACGAGGGTTGCCAAGTGCCCAAATTTTGATCACCTGGTCGTAGGGCGCTATCACCATTATTAGTGCAAGGACCAGTTGTAAGTCACTTTTTCCAGCCCCGTCGTAACTTTGAGCAGTCATTCAATGATCGGTTATAAGTCAAGGACTACCTGTGGTCATGACAGCCAAACAAATTTAACACAAACCAAATCTAGCATGTTGCACATGCTAGACTTGATTCGTGTGAATTTTGCAGCTTTGAATCTTTAACTCGACTTATTAGGTGGGTTGTCTGAATGCAGCTTGAATGTTTTAAGACTGGAAACGTATTTGACAAGCAAAAAGTGAAGAGAGACTCCTGGCTATGAATTTTCAAGGAAAGTGATCCGTTTCTTTCTCTGTGTGTAAATATAGAACTGCTGACTAATGGCTAAGAAATATACCTAAAAGGGTGCGCCGTGAATCCCCCTAATCTAATGTAGTTAAACATCTTTTGTAAATATCTGTATTGCATCACATACAAGCGCCACAAATTTTTGAGAGAGAGAGAGAGAGAGACAGACAGACACACAGAGAAAGGGGGGGAGAGAGGGAGGAAAAGAGAGAAAGACAGAGACGGAGGAAGAAAGACAGAGAGGGAGGGAGAGAGAGAGAGAGAAAGAGAGAGAGAGGGAGGGAGAGAGAGGGAGGAAGGAATTCTTAGCACCAACCAAGCTAACTTTTTGTTCAAGGAAGGTAAGAGTTGTTATAGAAAAGAAAATAGCCAATCGGGGTTCTTTTGGCTGGACTCATTATATCAGAAGTGGTATTTACCATGCTGTTGTCTAAAGACTTCTAGAGTTTTGGCTGGAGAATTCTGGGAGCTGAAATCTACATGTCTTGAAGTTGTTGGAGTTGAGAAACACTAGTGTAGAATATTCTTTTTATAACTACTACCCTTGCATCTAAATAGAAGACTGAATATGGTAGTCTTCCACTCCATGATCATCTGTTCCAAGAACTTTCCATTTGGAACCTGAGGTTTTCTTCATATCAGCCCCTCAGCTGTCTTCTTTTTTTTTTTTAAAAAAAATCCTTCCTTTCAAATAATTGTCAAGGTCTCTTTGAAACTCTCCCCCAAAAAGTGAGAATAATTATGCAGTGGAACAGCTTGCCTCCAGAAGGTGTGGGTGCACCATCACTGGAGGTTTTCAGAAAGAGATTGGACTGTCATTTGTCTGAGCAGGGGGTTGGACTAGAAGACCTCCAAGGTCCCTTCCAACTCTATTCTGATTGAAAAAATGTAGCCCAGAACTTCCAACTTGGAGCAGCATTATACCTCTGGATGGTTCTTGTATATTCCGTCTTCTCCATCATTTTATTGCACAGAAATTAGTATTCTTATGGAATTATTATTATTATTATTATTATTATTATTATTATTATTATTATTATTATTATTATTATTATTATTATTATTGCTATTACTATTATTACTATTATTATTAATAATAATATTAATATTATTATTTCACTGAGTTTCATGTTTAATGCATACAATTTTTCTAATAATCATAATCATAACCACAAAATATCATGACCTGGCCATCAAAACTACACAGTTATGGATGAAACATGTAACAGTGGTACCCATTGTCATTGGGGCACTTGGTACCATGTCCAAGAATTTTGCAAAACACATCAAGAAATTGCAGCTTCCTGCAATAACACCAGCTGGAACTGCAAAAAAAATGTGCTACTCAGAACATCGTACATTTTAGGAAGATACTTGGTTGATACCTAGGACACTGGAAGCAACCTGTATCAACCATTAGCACCAGTCACTGACATTCATCAGTCTGGAACCCACATTACATATCTGATATTAGCACAATTGAGAAAGTCCAGAAATATTTCACAAGAAGAGTTCTCCACTCCTCTACTCGTTGTAGAATACCTTATGCCACCAGACTTGAAATTCTAGAACTAGAAAACCTTGAATTACGCCGTCTTCGGTCTGATTTAAGCATGGTATATAAAATCATACATTGCAATGTCCTAACCTGTCAATGAATACTTCAGCTTCAACCATAACAACACAAGAGCACACAATAGATACAAACTCAAAGTTAACCGCACCAAACTTGATTGCAGGAAATACGACTTCAGCAACAGAGTGGTCAATGTCTGGAATACTCTACCCGACTCTGTAGTTTCTTTCCCAAACCCCAAAAACTTTAACCTTAGACTGTCTACTATTGACCTCACCCCTTTCCTAAGAGGCCTGTAGGGGGCGTGCATAAGCGCACCAACATGCCTACCGTCCCTGTCCTATTGTTTCTCTTATTCTTCTTTTATTTTTCTTATATGTACCCATTTCATGTATTCACAACTATGTATACACTTATACTTATTATCTTGTAAACAATTGGCAAATCAAATAAATAAATAAATAAATTTGTGATACATTTTTAAATGTTCAGTTGACTTGAGTTTCATGTTTAACGAATAAAAAAACCATGCAAAGCCACCAGGGGGCGATCTGTCACCCCTATTTTCCCACTTGTGTTGTGAAATGATGGTTCAAATTTGTGTGTGTGTGTGTGTTTCTCTGTGTGTGGGGGGGACTTTTTTTCCCCTATGCTGAATCATCCGTGATGTAAGCATGAAGCTTGAAGTGTGGTGTGCTTTTGAGTATTTAAAAAAATGCAAGGGGGGTGTGTAGAGAAAAATCCCCCCCCCCAAGTAATTAATGATCTCAGCTTCCCTCCCATGTCTCATTCGGTATATAATCAGTCACGATGTTCCTTTCTAGGCATCACTTTTATGAATGAACTCTCCTGTGAGCTGCTGTTCCTCTTACGTCATTCTAGGATGCAACTTTCAATGAGAAGCCTCGTGGCAGGTAAAAAAAAAATGATAATGAATCCAATTTTTCCCCCCAAGCTTTGACTTTTGTTTTAAGATTGCCATTGACCCACTGTCAAGGTATACTGCTGGGATTAACCAATTTCAAACTTTCACATTATTTGTCTTATCCCCGGATGAGGACAAACCTGGTTTTGCTAAACGTGGGCATTTGATCCAAAGGTTTTGTTTTATATTTTATTTTCATCTATTCCTGATTGGCTGGAAAATACCCAGTTCACTGTTCAAAGAGCTGCTTTTCTAAACCAAGTGTTGCTTTTCAAAGAAAACGGAGGGAGAACTAAGGATGTGGTGAGGGCCGGTTTGGTGTAGAGGCATCAGAGGTTAGAATCGGAAAGGGTTGTGAGTTCAAGTGTTACCTTTAAGGAGAAAGCCAGTTGGGTGGCTTTGGGGCAGGCCTTTTTCTTCTTGATTCTAGGAAGCATCAACGGGATGAAACCTCAAGGATGCAAACCCAGATTAGACATCAGGAAGAACTGCTGGCTACGAGGAGCTGTCGACTAGTAGAATATGTGACGGCTTCCTTCCCTTTCCCTGGAAGTTGTGGACAGAGCTGGATCATCATCCAGGGCAGGGGGTTGGACTTGATGACCTCTTCCAACTCTAGGATCTTTATTTATTAATTGGATTTATATGCTTCCCTATTTTGCTAGCTACGATGCTATGAAAGAAGTGAAAGAAAAGGCGCAAAGAGAAAATATCTGCTGTGAACTCCGTGTAGGATTCAGGAAGGGCACCTGGCCAGTAAATTCTCAGTTTCATCCAGTCACCCCAAATCTACCATGAATTAAGGGATTACAGGGTCATTAAAAAAAGAGGGAGGGGAGTTTTAAATGCTATGAAAGAAGTCAACTTTAATTGAAGGAGCATACTTTGGTATCTATTTTTACAGAACGGGTCTATGCGCTTTAGCCAATGCCAGCCGGTCTTTCTGAACCAAGCAAAGGGCTGTACTGCAGAGTTCAATGGTCAAAATGTGAACGATGGCCATCCTCTCAGCAGACTGGGGGTCCAAGGAAGGCTCCTCCCTCGATTTTTGCCTTAAGATCCAAACTAAACAGCCAGCCCTATCAGCTTTGCATTCCCCTCCCTGTATTTGCAGCCTTAGCAAAACAACCAAATTGCGCTGTGTGATGTAACGTTTGCTGGGCTGCAGTTTCCAGCTCCTGGGTTTCATCACCACGCAACCTTTCTCCCAGTCTTTTGTGTGTGTGTTTTTTTCCCCTCTAGATCACAACTCTGAGTGTTCAGAATTCCTTGGGTCTTGTGCAATTCTTCTTCTCCAAAGAGGTGTGCCTGTTTTTGACGTGGACATGCCCAGGCTGAGGATTCTGCTAGATTTCCTGTGCTGGGGCCTCTTTTCTCTTCTCTTTCGTCCTCTAGAAATCTTGCTTTTTTTCTTTTGACACGTCCTCTTCTTCCGGACTTCTTCCATCTCTGTTTTGTTAAGTGTCCATTAGAAGGTGGTCTTTCCAGGGCAAACCGATTAAATCTCCTCTTTGATTTGTTGTTGGTGGTCTTTCAAAACGATTGGATGTATTAAATCAGGGATGTGATGCTTAGAGCTGTCTCAGCTGTTTCGACACAAATTTGAACTGCAGGTCTGAGTAGAATGGCCGGCCTCCAGAAGCTGTGGGTGTTCCATCCCTGGAGGCTTTTAAGAAGAGACAGGATAGCTATTTGTCTGGAATGGTATAGGATATCCTGCTGGAATGGGGGGAGGGGGCTGGACTAGAAGACCTCCAAGGTCCCTTCCAACTCTGTTCTAGAATCAAAGGTTTCGATTCCAATCACTCTTTTATTCTATGTTCTATTCTATGTTCTATATTTGAGCCAAATTGAGGGGCTGGTACAAAGAATAGGAGACTGACTTGCTGTCCAAAGCACCAGAGGGAAGACAAGAATTAATTGGTGGAAGCTAGTCAGAGGGAGATTCCAATTTAGAATTAAGGAGACATTTCCTGACAGTGAGAACAATTCACTGGTTATGTCAGGGTTGACAGGTTAACTGTTAATGAGTTAATCAACAATTGATCAGGCTTCCCTCCAGAAGTTGTGATTGCTCCATCACCAGAGGTTTTCAAGAAGAAATTGGACAGACATTTGTCTGAAATGGCATAGGGGGCTTCAGTGGGGGGGGGGGGGGGACTAGAAGACCTTCAAGGTCTCTCTTCCAACTCTGTAATTGTGTAGTTTTGTATCTTGAATCAGATCCAAGCCAAAACGCGTGCCCACGAAAGGTGTCATAGGATCAAAACCAGCATATCCTTAATTAATAGCAATGCATTTCGATCTTAATTCAGCCTGGTTGCGTACTTGCAGAGTGGCTGATAAATGCAAGTGGAAAGGGAGGGATAGTCGGCAATTGGATAGAGACAGTCCCTGATTTATGACTGTGCACTTAGCAACTTAGCAAAAGTTATGACCAAATCTCCCAAAAAAGGGGGACTTAAGACCTAGGTTCAAAATGCCAACGGTCGGGCCCCTTCCATCAATGTACATTGGGTGTTTGGCAGTAGGGTTGCGTTTATTGCGGGGTTTGCTTTACAACCATCGTGTTCACTTAATGACCACGGTAAAAAAGAAAGGTGGAATTGAATTGGTCACATGACTGAGCCATTTTAGGATTGTGATGACATATACGTGCTCCGTATTGTTTATTTATTGATTTGATTTGTCAATCGCTTACAAGATAATAGGTATAAGTATAAATATGAGTAAGAATACAGGAAATAGGTACGAATAAATGGGGACAATAGGACAGGAATGGTAGGCATGATTCTGCACTTATGCACACCCCTTACAGACCTCTTAGGAAAGGGGTGAAATCAATAGTGGATAGTTTGAGGTTAAAGGAGTGAGGTTTGAGGATGTAACAACAGAGTCAGGTAGTGCATTTCTGTTGCTGAAGTCGTACTTCCTGCAATCAAATTTGGAGCGGTTTACAGTGAGTTTGTATCTGTTGTGTGCTCTTGTATTGTTGCGGTTGAAGCTGAAGTAGTCATTGACTAGTAGGACATTAGAGTGGATAATTTTGTGTACTACGCTTAAGTCTAACCGTAGGCGGCTTAGTTCAAGGTTGTCCAAGCCCAAAATCTCAAGCCTGGTGGTGTAGGATATTCTGTTGCGAGCAGAGGAGTGTAAGTACTCTTCTCATGAAATACTTCTGGATTCACTCAATTGTATTAATGTCCGACATACAGGTTTTTTGCGCAATGGAGAAAACTGTGGTTCAAAGCTGCTTCTTCTCTGCCTGCCTTAGCTAGGCAATTTTGCTGACTAAATTTTTTTTGTTTCACTTTAGAACTGTATGTACTGACAGTTCTACAAAGTATGTGACAAGTAAAAAAAAATATGCAAAGGCAAAATAAATCGAAAACGGTGGCAAAATCAAGGTGGGGAAAATGAGAATGAAGTGAGATAAAGCTTGTGAGGTTCACCTGCTTTTTATTTTATTATTATTTTCTTACTAAAATTCACCACCTCTGCTTTGTTTTCCAAAACAGGAGTTATCTCCGTGCTGCTGATCGCACACTGCAGACTCTCATCTGGGAGGCCTGTGCACCAAAACAGCAACAATTCAATGTGTCACGACGTTTGGCCTTGCAAGCATCCTGTCTTTGATCAAGTCCGGTGCCTGGTGTCACATCTGAACATGTCAGCTCCAGTGTTATTTGAGAGTTATGTAAGTGATCTCCATTGCTATCCTAAGTAGTTATCCTTAGTACGGCCACACCTAGAGCACTGCATCCAGTTTTGGTCAACACGCTATAAAAAGGAGGTTGAGACTCTAGAAAGAGTGCAGAGAAGGGCAACCAGGAGGATTAGGGGACTGGAGACTAAAACATGCAATGAACGGTTGCAGGAACTGGGGATGGCTAGTCCAGTGAAGAGAAGGTCCAGGGGAGACAGGAGAGCAGTCTTCCAATATTTAAGGGGCTGCCACAGAGAGGAGGAGGGGGTCAAGCTATTTTCCAAAGCACCCGAAGAGCCAGACAAGGAATAATGGATGGAAGCTGAACAAGGAGAGATTTAACCTGGAAATAAGGAGAAACTTTCTGATAGTGAGAACAATCAACCCCCATTTGCACTACTCAGGTGACCCTGAGGACACAGATAAACCTCCAAGTCGCCTCAATGACTCTCTTGTAGGTTATTACCTTATTCTACTGCACCAAAGGGAATTGGAAGTCACTGCTTTTCTTTTCTTTTGGGGTGTGTGTGTGTGAAAGTAGCATGTGGATTTTGAACGTTCTCAACATGTTTCACTCTCCAAACATGGATGTAAATGTTGGGGGAGGGGTTGTCCAACCCTGGCCATTTTAAGATCATGCTGACTGGGGAATTCTGGGAGTTGAAGTCCACAGGTCTTAAAGTGGCCCTGATTGGCCACTTCTGGCGTAAAAGGAAGGCTCTTTTGCTTTGTCTTCTGAAATGAATGTTTATGCCCCTAAATTTGGTTCTCTTGTTTCTCTGGGGCAGGTAAGAAGCCAAGGTTACCCTTTCACCGAGGAGAAGAAGTTGGATGAGTTTTGTGAGCCTGACCAGGCGTTTCCTCCTTTCGTCAGCTCACTCAGTGACAAGGAGAGGGTGATCAACCTCTACCAGATCTTTGTCTTTTTCAATGCCTCCTTGGACAATATCACCAAAGACCAAGAAAGCCTTGGCGACGTCGAGTCCAAAGAAGACTTGCTACGGCGACTCAGAAATACCACCAACAACACGGGGGGCCTCCTGTCCAATCTCACGTGCCTGCTCTGCTCCAAGTACAAAGTCAACCACGTGGACGTGACCTATGGCAATCATTCCAGCACCGACAGCTTTGAGAAAAAACAGAAAGGTTGCCAGATACTCCGGAAATACACAAAAGTCATCAGCCATGCTGCACAAGCTTTGGGACATTGTCGTCACAAGCACACGTGATGCTAAACTGCCCACCCTGGCCTGATCCCTCTTCCTCCTCCTCCTCTTCCTCCTCCATCATCCCTAACTCGTCCTCTTTCTTCTGGATCTCCCTTCCCATCTTCTCTTTTTATACAGAGAAGAAGAAATCTTGCTGGATGCAGAGAGCTTCTTCTGTAATTTCAATCTTTAGGCCACTATCTTGCCTTGAAATAATTTTCCAACCAGTATGAAGGTGGAAATACCAGATTATTTATTTGCATCTCAGGGCTGTGTGTTACACACAAAAATTCAACCTCTCTGTCTGCTTTCCTATTTTTTTTTTATTCTTTTTAAAAGAGCCAGAGAGTCCAGCACCTTAACAAATATAGTAGCTCTTTTTTGCAGGGCTAAAAACCTTCTGAAAGCCTCAGGCATTTTTTGAAATTTGACTATTCCTTTTTTAGTCGATGTCTAGTTTAATTTAATAATAGTTTAATAATAAGTTTATTGGATGTATTTTTGTGATAATATCTAATGTTATTATTTTATTGTGCTGTATTGGAGATATTGGAGTGTGTGTGAGTGTGTGTGTGTGTGTGTATAAACACACAACCATATATATAGTTTACTGCTGGCTAGTATGAAAAACTAGTATTTCGGCTGCCAGAATCCATCCCTTTAAAAAGATTATTTTTTTCAGTGTTAGGTGAGAAGAAATTTTTTGAACTATTTGGGGTTCAAAATCCTTCTGGGGCTGTCTGAATGAGCATGCCCACAAGGGTCCAAAATGATGATCACCAACATCCGTTTGGAGCCCCGTCCCCTTTTCATATGACCTTGCCCTCAAACTGTAAAGTTTGTAACCCTCAGCTTCTTTCCAAAGGGGCTTTTTCAAGAGGCCACTGGGCTTCGTTTTTCTTTGAAGACGTTTTACTTCTTCTCCAAGAAGCTCCTTCAGTTCTGATTGAATGGTGGGAGAATGGAAGGACTTATATTGGTCATCTGGTCGTTAGTACTCTTTCTGAGAGCTGTTGAGGCCACTTGGAGGCTTACCTGTGCCCTCAGGGTCACCTGAGTAGTGCAAAGGGGTGTGGAGCCTTCTTGGGACTGCTGGACAGGAGAGAGGCGGTGTGATATCCTTTCCCCTCTTTTGCGAGAAGGCTGTTTAATGTTGATGGCCTTTTTGACTTTTCTTTCAAACCAGCAGTCCAGAACGTAAACTTTGCTGAGAAGCGAAACATCTTCAAGGAAAAACAAAAAGTCCAAGTGGCCTCTTGAAAAAGAACTTTTGAGACAACCATGACCTGGGTGACTGAGAATCTCCAGAGACACTCGGCCATGATACCTGAGTCCAGCATATTTGGAAATTATATTACGTATAGCATAATAATATAATATTACATATCTGGTCCAGGAGCCGAGATGAATGAGGCACATCCTGGTACAAACCGCCTTAGTTTCCAACTCACTAAGTGCCTTCTTTGATCTCTCTTTCCCAACCACACAATCTTGTACGATCAATAACAGTGCCAATCTACCTCACAGGACTGTTGTGGAAACGATTGAAAATGTTTTGAATGTTCTACTATTATTTATTATCGCTCTTTTTTTTTTAAAGCAATATTCCGAGACTTCTCTCCAGTTTGAAGAGGGTTTTGTCTTTCAGTATTTTGCCACTTGCTTTTTTCTGAAAATTTTTATGTAAAGAATTTTGTTTTAAACTATGCATAAATGTGCACTAAAATTGATAGGGAGGGAGAGAGAGAAAGAGATGGAGAAAAAAGGTGCAATAATTCCAACTTTTGAGGAATAGAATAATCCTAGCTAACCCTAATTCTCATCCCAGCCCCAACTCAAAAGGAAAACTTAGAAAAATGTACACAGAACAAAACTGTAATGGAAAATTGTATTCTTTTCGAGCAAACTGATGGATGCTGAACAAAATGAATGCATTGAATCCATGCAATTCACCTTTATGCAGGCCAGCAAACTGGTTGGGTATGTATTTAAGCATCTTCTAATCTACAGATTGGATGTATTCACAAACCATGTTTGGCCTTCATGACCAAATTCATCCTATTTTTCTAGATTTGCACAAGACTTGAGACTGAAACTGAAATCCCACTGCATGGTGGGCCACCAGAGAAAGCCCAAAATAGCCAAGATTTAAAAACCAACTGTGCTTAGCATCTTCTATGAATGCAGCCCCTGGATTCGTAACTGACATGGTTGATCAGGTAGTGGCGACACAGCTACCTGCAGTCTCTCGCTACTGAGAATTTAGTTTGCTTGAAGCGTTCTCTCCTGGGACCTTCTCAGGATATATCCCTGACAAATGATAAGAGACTACTTTTAAAAAATAAATATAAACAGATAAATATTTGCATAGGTCTTTCAAAGGTGGCACCTTGGTTGGGTTGAGCCATCCAGGTTCTGCATCGTAAGTGGTCCTTTGAAGACTTCAATTTTTTTTTTTTAAAAAAAAATTGTTTATCTCCCATTGCTGGCCCAACTCCTTCTCTCCAACTGGAGTTAATTTGCTAGGAGGTTTCCCTGTCCCATTCTTCAGCTTCTTCAACCTTCTCTCTTTCTCAGCCTTTGAGGTGGCTGCTTCCAATGGTTGACAAGACCAGAGCTTCCTTGAAAAGAGCCAGCTGTAAAAATGGAGGAACCCCACCCCAAATATCCCATCTTTGGAGTTTTGGAGATAGGACAGGGAGAGGAGGAAAATCTATAGGAAGGAACCCAGGTCAGATTCAACCTCTAGCTAGCACAAGGAGAATGGGCAGAGATCTCCAACCAACGTCCTAAACTTAAAGCATCATGATTGTGCCTTAGAATTTGAATGGAATGTATTTTACGTCCTGTCCAAAATTTGGGGCTTATCTTTTAGGGAGCTCCCGCACTAGAATATTCTTAGACTGTTGTTTGTTGTTCTTGATGATGATGATGATGATAATATTAATAATAATTAATAATAATAATAATAATAATTAATAATATATTTATTTGGGCCAAGGCAACAGGATTTTCAGTTTTGACTGAAAGAGGCGCCAAGCAATGATCTGTTTGGTGCTAACTCTCACAATGTTTTTTGTGACTGTGTGAAAAATTACGGATGCTTCAATGGCATACATTTTTATATTTTTATACTTTGGATTTTATATGTATTTTATAAAATAAGTTGTATTTAAAAAATAAAATAAAAGAATCTTGTTATGATTTCTCAGTCTCACCCGTTTCTTGACTTCTGAGATCCTATTTAGAACCACCCCCACCCCACCCCGCTGTGCCAAGTTGAACTCCTCCGGATGTAAAATTAGTTTTTCAATGTTTCATCGTTTCAAATGGGTTGCTAAACAGAGCTGGAAACCAAAATTACCTGTACATGGTAATCTCAATTTATAATCTTTATTGGGACAGAATTTCTGTTGTTAAACAGGGTGATTGTTAGTGGAGACACACCTGATTTTGCAACTTTTTGGATCACGGCTGTTAAGAGAATCGCTCCAGTTGTAAAGTGAATTATCTTGTCATTAAGCAGATCTGGCTCCCACCCACCCCCCCATTGACACTGCTTGTCAGACGTTGGCTGGGAAAGTCACACTGTCAGCTTGGGAGCCATTTTTCTTTGAGGCTTCCGGGCTGCCACATTCAGTGCCTGGGAATTTGGGAGGGGGACTTCAAGGAGCGGTGGAAAATTAGCCACAACAACATTCCTTTCTCAGAGAGTCAAGGACAGGTTACACTGCACCCGGAGGGGAGTGATTGGGGATAGTCTCCAGTTGGGATGAAGTAATGATTGGACCATGTGATGGACTATGGGAGTGCAGGGTTTGGATTTTGGATTCTCTTTGGGCTGAGGAAAACCTGGAAATCTCAGATTCGGGTTTTTTATGTGCCGATATGACATCTCTAATAAAATGGATCTTTGAGAAGATGAGAGTCTCGGAGTCTTTTAATTTGGAGGTTTTTACTTGGAACGCTGACATTCACATGGGAATCACCTGCCCCGGGATGCTACAACCATCGTAGGTAATGTTCTGGCTGCCTAGCTGCTGAATTTGGATCACGGGACCATGGGATGATGTTGCAATGGTCATAAGTACGAGGACTGTCATCTGCCACTACCTCTTCTTTCAATAATAAATTGTTTAAGATAGGTGTTTGACACAGAAGACATAAGCCAACACTTGGTGCGGGATAATATAGAGCAGTTTTGAAAAGAGATATGCCAATATTATAATGCCATTATATAAATTACTGACATGACCACCTCTAGCATTTGGTGTGCAGTTCTAGGCACCTCCTTTCTTTCTTTCCTTCCTTCCTTCCTTCCTTCCTTCCTTCCTTCCTTCCTTCCTTCCTTCCTTCCTTCCTTCTTTCTTTCTCTCTCTCTCTCTCTCTCTCTCTCTCTCTCTCTCTCCCTCCCTCCCTCCCTCCCTCTCTCTCTCTCTCTCTTTCTTTCCTGCAAAAACATTAAGCAAGAATTGGAAGAGGCTCAACAGGATGTCAAAAAGGCTCTTTTAGTTCATTATCTGGAAATCAGCAACTTCCCAGTTTCATATTGTACATAAACTCTGAAGTTAGCCAACAATGTCACTGCCAAAACCAGCTTGCAAGAGGAAAGAAGTCAGAAAGTCACATGCTTTCTGGAAGGAATCGCAGTAACAGGGATGCTTTCACACTCCCTGTTCAGCCACTGTTTGATACTCTCCAGGTCAAAATTGATGGCTCAGTGGGATTTATGTAGCTATTCCAGAATGGGACAATTTGTGTAGCCGTCTCATCACAGCCATTTCGCCACAGCCAACTCAACGTGGCCCTCTTGATGCTGCCAACTCCCCGCAGGGCAACTTGCCACAGAAAATTCCATGTGGGATAATTCAGTGCGATAATTGTCATCTGCCCCTGTTTGTTTGAGATAGTTTCCATTTTTGTCAATGGAAATGCTGTCAAAGAAACAAGAGCAGATAACAGTTATTGCATTGAGTTATCCCGCGTGGAATTTTCTGTGGCAAGTTTTCCTGTGGTGAGCTGGCCACAGCAAGTTGTCTCATGGTGAGTTGGCCACAGAGAGATGGCCATGGTGAGTTGGCTGCGGCAAATTGTCCTAGACGCTTGGAATACTATGTCCAGTTTTGGGCACCATGATACAAAAAAGGCCCCTGTTTAGACCCCAGAAGTTTAAGTCTTTACATGTTAATAATGCCTGCTGGGGAATTCTGGGAGTTGAAGTCCACCCATCTTAAAAGTTGCCAAGGTAGAGAAATTGTTGGTATTATTGGGAATACCGAAACAATTTGAAGACATTTGATCTGCGGGAATCCTTGCTGACTTAGTCATTCTTATTTGGTCTTTAACAGCCAAGGAAGAACTGAAAGAATGCAATCATTTTTGCAATTTTGGGAAAACTTATTAAGAGCAGGAACCTGGGGGGAATGTTTGTGGCAGATCAGAGGAAAAACAAGTTCAGTAGTGGAATTTGTGACCAAAAGCTATGATAATTGGCCACTTATAGACCATTCAAAACATTCTACGACACGTTCATGGAGAACAAACATATCAAAGGCTATCAAATACATGAAGCAGACAAGAGGAGAAGGATGACTGTGGACACCATAGTCTGCTGATTGGGACAGGCACAGAGATTGGTCATTTCTCACAGGACTTCCATAAATGTTTGAATATCCACTATGGGAAAATAGATGTTGTACTACAATTATCTTTGGCCTTGATCCAGCTGGATTCTTTAATGTTCTTATCACCTCCCGGAAAGTTCCTTCCCATTGGCTAGATTCATATACCAGACCAAACTCCCCTATTGAACTAATCCATTTCCTATTAGAAACAAGACAGATAGGAAGACTTGCATGAGTTGACTCCTGGGAACGTAGTGTCTACGCAGTTTCCCTGAGAACAATAGGGAACAAGGTTGACCTTTCTTTCTTCTAGAATGTTTCGGGACATCTCCTTGTATCCTGCAGCCCTGGGATTACTTTGTGGTCTTCCTTCCAGGCCCTTTCAAGATGGTTTGCTGGGGACTCACAGCCACTTGAACTGAGGGGAATTCTCCCGTTTTGTTGGAAGAATGTTTTTCAAACTTGGCAATTTTAAGATGTGTGGACTTCTGGGGACGTCTTCAAGCATGCTGGCTAGGGAATTCTGGGACTTGAAGTCTACACAACTTAAAAGTTTCCAAGTTTGAAAAACACCGAGCTATTTTCTAAGGGATTCCATGCACATATCCATGTAGTTATCTTGGCCATTTTATGGAATGGAGCTTTGATTCCTTGTTGTGGCCACCATCCTGATGTTTTTTGACTGCACTGTGGGTTCCCTTGCATCCAGGAAAAGAGCAAAGCCCTTTCATTTCTGTCTTGTTTTATTTTTTTTGAAAATTAGCATATAGGGGACTCTTTATACCGGGGAAACAAAGATGGTGATAGGAACTGGATCCAGAAGGGATATACAGTAACCTGCTTTAGCAGTCAACTGGGGGAGTAATATGAGTTTGAGGTCATCATACTTTCCAACGGATATCTATACATTCTGCTTTCTTGCTTATGATTTCCTGTCTTCAGTATTTTACAGGAAATTAGTGGCATTGCACTGCAAAGATCCATTTTCCAGGAAAGCGGCAGTTGGACTTTCAACATAATCTGACTTTCAGTGGGTCTTGAATGTGCCAATTGCTAAAATCCTGGTTGTTTTATCGTGGTAGTATTCTAGTCTGCTCTTTTTATTTTGTAGCTGTAAAAAAAATGGAATCAACTGACATTTATCGGTCTCTTAACACGTAGAGAACTTGAATGCATTGTCTTTTTTATATATCACAATAAGTATACATTGCCCAATATTATTTTTAAAGCGTATTAATTTCCCTTCGTGTGTTCTTTGACGGCTACATCTCCTTCCCTGCAGCTTCGAAACTGCAACTTCCTCCTATGTAAACTGTCATCCTTTGCATGTAACTTTGACTGCTGTACCATTTCCCCACCTCCAGCTGCAGTGTTTTCTAGACTTTTTATTAGCGAGAAAAAAAACCCTGAGGTTAGATTTTTGACTTGTATTAGCACTGGTGCTGTTGCAAAGTTTGTTGCAGCTTGGAAAAAGTAAAAAAATCACTTTCAGGGAAGGTTGTGGAGGCACTGAGCAGAAAACTGCGCTTGAAAGGGCCCCTATAAAAGAGAGGTTTTCTTCCCCATATTTTTAGTTCAGTGTGAATTCATTCGTTTAGTACAGCCACCCGTTACCGAGGCTTCTGGTTTTTTTTGTAATAGGATAGAATGAATCTATTTCTTGTCTTACTTAATCTTGGGATTGCCACGATAGTGAGATTCTAGAAAGAGCTCCAAGAAGAGCAATAAAGGTGACCGGAGACTAAAACATATGAAGAACGGTTGCTGGGACTGCCTGTTAGCCTTGTGATGCCAGCTTTAGCTGTCTGCCGAGGACATGGGTGGAAGAGCTGCTGGCACTGTGTGAATGCATGGAAACTCAGAACTTTGGCCTCATTTTGCATGTAGAAATGCAGCCTGTACAAAGGAGCCTTTGGAGCTATAAATAGAAACCACTCCAAATAAAAATAGCCTGCCTTGGTATGCATGCATTTTCCAAAGAGTCAGACAGCGAGGAAGCCGACGGAGGAATCCTCCCCATTCTGCAGATATTTTATCGCCCTGGAGAATATTTGCAGACAGCAAACGCTCAGCACGAAGCCAAAGCAACAGACACAAACTCTTAAGTGCAATCAAGAATCCAAGTCAGGTTCGGACCACCTAGATTTTTGTGAGAACCTGTGAGGGTTGAGTCCCCTGTAACACACACACACACACACCATCAGCTCCCCGGGAGGCAGCTGTGATGTGTGAGCAAAGTTATGAAACCCTCAGCCAGACCAAGCTTTGCCGGATTCTTGCCAAATCTCCAAGGGCAAGTGGATGATCTCAGATCCTGTTTGATCATCTCCAGATCTCCAGGGAATTCAAATCTCTCCATGAAAACATGCCTGGTCAGACGGCTTTCTCTGGCTCTTTTCTGGGTTCGTGGATACGGAGACATCACGAGGGATGACCGAAGTTGCCTCTTGACCTTCCAGTGATGCGAAGTGACCGATGATGGGGTTGTTGGGGGGTTGTTGTTTTTTGTCCTTTGGGCTGCCTGGAAAAGGGGCCGGGTTCACAAATGCCCCATTGATGGCTGGGTTTAGATAGTCCCGTGGTGGGAATAAGAGCTGGCCTTTTGTCACCCACTGTCTCCCTCCCATGGCATCGGGGATCTGCGTCACCCGCCCAGCATAGCAAGAAAGAAATCCAGGGTCTTCTATGGTTCAAAGGCACGAAGAAACATCTATTTTTGTTTTTTAGATGCCATGGGTTCAAAGATTGCTTTTCTTTTCTTTAGGAGGCTCTGAGTTTTAGTCCCACCTCAGGCATGAGAGCCCACTGGGTGAATTTGGACCAATTGGTAGGAAACGGTGAGTTCTAATCCTACCTTAAGCAGGAAAGTCACCTGGTATTTTGGCCAGTCTGAGCCCAGCATACCTCACACTTGTGTGGTGGAGAAAATAGGAGGAGGAAGAAGTGTTAGGTATGTTTGCTGCCTTATGTTATTTATAAAAAATAATAAAAGGCTGGATACAAATAAATAGATAAATCAAAGATGAGCTGCACAGAAATTCCCCAGTGTTTTGCCTTACTGGCACTTGTTCAGTAAGGTCAAGGCACTTGAGAATTTTCTTTCTTTCTTTCTTTCCCTTCCTTCCTTCCTTCCTTCCTTCCCTCCTTCCTTCTTTTCTCTCCTATCCCTTCCTTCCTTCTTTCCTTCCTTCTTTCTCTCCTATCCCTCCCTCCCTCCTTTCCTTCCTTCCTTCCTTCCTTCCTTCCTTCCTTCCTTCCTTCCTTCCTTCCTTCCTTCCTTCCTTCCTTCCTTCCTTCCTTCCTTTTTGTTTTGGCTATGACTAATAAATACTCCCATAAAAAAGCATTGCGTGACCATTAGCAGCTACAGCTCATGGGGGAGTAGAGATTACACACCCTGTAGTGAAACCTAACGATGCTTAGGGCAATTGTCTCGATTGTCAAACAGCTCCCACAAAGTAAAAGACAGCAGAATCCTCTGGGAATTTAGAGGGGAGATCAATTTTACGCAAGGGTCTTTATAGAATTGGCCGTATAGCCAAGACGGGAGTTGTAGCTTCTGTGGCACTTGTTTTCACGGGCCATTAGCGTTCAGCAAAAGGGATTTTCCTGTCTGCTTTCCAAAGCTGGTGGGTGACAGAGCGGAGAAATTTTCATGACATTCTGATGCATAGAGTCTGGCGCTCAGTCCTCCCATCCAATTGGTAGGTTGAAATTGCTTCTCTTGTTTTGGTGTCACATGTCCGGCAGATGGCTCACATCTGTATGCGTGTGTATGCGTTGAACCCTTACAACCCAAAAGCCTTTTTTATTTTTATTTTTCCGGTGAATTCAAATAGTCATCGGATACCACGCAGAAGTCACTGCTCAGGCATCATTTCAGCTGAGTGCGGAAACACAGATACAATCTCCTTAATAGAAGGAAAGGAGAGGGGGGAAAAACCAACTTTAATCTCATATGTACCAGCCTATCTGAGATAAAAGATTGCGATCTCTTGAAATGCCCTTCTTTTATATCCTGATTATATCCTCACTTAGACTCATAGAATTGTAGGGCAGGAGGTCTTTTAGTTCGATGCCCTGTCCAAGGCACGAAACTTTATGGACAAATGGCTTGTCCAGTCTCTTCTTAAAAGCCTCCAGTGACAGAACACCCAAACTCCGGGAGAGAAGCAATTTCATTGATTAATTATTCTCGCTGTCATGAAATTTCTCCTTAGTTCCGAGTTGGGTTGCTCTTTTATGATCTTCCACCATATTTACTTTACTTTTTATTTTTCACATTTCACTTTATTTTACTTTTCTTTACTGTACTAGCTTCCACTCATTACTTAAATTGCCTTTCAAAAGGACAGGAAAACAACCACCAACCCATTAAAAATATTATGCCTATAAGGGTTTCTCATACACAAATACCACAAGTACCAAAAGGTTAGTAGTTTCCATAAAGGATAATCATTGTTCACTGTAATTATCCATTCATTCTCTCTGTGTGTAAGCAACTTGTTAGTAAGTCTACGGGAACATCAGTTTTTCAGTCCAGCAACATACTGGCGCCATAAAGTCCCTTTGTGATAAAAAGGAGATGGAGAATCCAATGTAGAACAACAGAATAACCGAGTTGAAAGGGACCTTGGAGGTCTTCTAGTCTAGCCCCCTGCTCAAGCAGGAGACCTTATTTCATTCTGGACAAATGGCTATCCAGTCTCTTCTTGGAAACTTCCAGTGATGGAGCACCCAAAGGCCTCTGGAAGCAAGCTTGATTAATTGTTCTAATGGAGAAAATTCCTTTTGCTCAAACCATTGATTTCCAAGTAAATAGGTCTACCATCCAAAAGAATATGGACATCTCAAAATAAGAAACCCTGACAGAAAGTCAAATTGATATGTGCAACAATCTCTTCCTTGCAGATCACAATTTCAGGACTTTGAAAGAGCAGATATTTGAATGAAGTTTTATTCTGATTTGCTTCTCCAATCACACGAAGACTCGGCTGTCAGGAATTGCTACTCCCTCCCCACTTCCTTTCCAATGATTTCATCTGAAATTTTTGTCACAGGGAGAGTAAAATTCAGCAGTACCTGGGACAAGTGAGATCCTTCGGGAAATGGCCTGATTTGATGGTGTCATACCCGTTGAGCAGTGCCTTTGCATCAGGCATTAGGAGCTGGGAATTTCCCATATTTTGTCATGACATGCTTTGCAATGGGGTGATGATGACATTATCTATTCAGTCATGTCAGACTCTTGGCGATTCTAGGAGCCAGGTCTCTCCACATCCTCTGATCTTGTGCTACTTCTTTGAGTTTTTCTAGACTTTGGCTGATGTCAGCTTTGATGACGATTTTGCAATGGGATGCCCAGCCCAGCCCAAATTGGGAGGGTTGGCTTGAATGATCAGGATCCTTAAGAAGACAGAATGTAGAATAACAGAGTGGGAAGGGACCTGGGAGATCTTCTTGTCCTTCAAGAAAGCTGGTGGGGCTCCATTCCCCCAACATCCTCGGAGGACACACCTGCAGTTCATACTTTATAAGCTCTGCTGATCTGCAAGTGAAATAATTCACACTTCTGGCAATTGTGCTTCAGTTACTTTAGTTTGCCCAAGATCTTCAACCACAAAGCTCCTGATGGGAAGCCCTTCCTGATGCGTAGCTCCTTTTCTGACTCACAAACTGGATTAGAAGGCATAAGTTATTAATAGATAGATAGATAGATAGATAGATAGATAGATAGATAGATAGATAGATAGAGATAGAGATGATAGAGATAGAAACATAGATAGATAGATAGATTGCTAATCTATATCTATCTATCTCTATCTATCTCTATCTATCTCTATCTATCTCTATCTCTATCATCTCTATCTCTATCTATCTATCTATCTATCTATCTATCTATCTATATCTATCTATATCATCTATCTATATCTATCTATCTATCTCTATCATCTATCTCTATATATCTGTCTATATCTATCTATCTATCTCTATCTATCTATCTATCTATCTATCTATCTATCTATCTATCTATCTATCTATCTATCTATCTATATCATCTATCTATATCTATCTATCTATCTCTATCATCTATATCTATATATCTGTCTATATCTATCTCTATCTATCTATCTATCTATCTATCATCTATTTATCTAGTGGGAAGGGATCTTGTAGGTCATCTAGTCCAACCCCCCACCCAAGCAGGAAACCCTACCCCATTTCTGACAAATGGCAGTCCAAAGGTTTAAGGTGATTCTGGAAAAGTTGCTACCTGATGCCTTCTGATTTGCAGCTAAGGTAGATCAATGTACGGTTAGACTTTGACTTACAACCATTTATTTAGTGACTTGTAGAAGTTACTACAGCACTGAAATGACTGGTGCTTAGACTTATGACCATTGCAACATCCCCATGGACATGATGTGATCCAAATTTGGATGCTAAGCAAATTTATGTTGCGGTACCCTGGGGTCACATGATCTCCATTTGCAACCTTCCCAGCTGAACGGGAAAGTCCATGGAGGATTCATTTAAGGACGGTGTGATTTACCTAACAACTGCTGTGATTCGCTTAACAACTATGGCAAAAAAAGGTTGTAAAATACGGCATGACTCGCGCAACAACCTCCTTGTTTAGCGAGGGAAATTTTAATCTTAATTGTGGTTATAAGAGGAGAACTACCTGTTGTTCTTGCATGGAGTAAGATGAGTAATATTTGTGGTTAGGGTTCAAGGATGCTGACACAACTGAGGCCCAACCGATTTTGGTAGCTTGCACGTACCACCTTACGTCACACTGTTCCTCTCCTTCTCAGCTTGACCTGGAGAAGAGCGAGAGACCACAGTTCTCCTTTTCCCACCACTCATGTGGACATGTCCTGATCAGAGAAGAAAAGCAGCTGTTGCCTGGCATATGTGCTCGGCAGAAGAAGCGAAGCACTGCGGATTGAGGACCGCGTGAGCATTTCCAGCTGATGTTACATTTCAAAGCCCATTTCCGTGTGTAGACAAAACAACACGTCTAAGGGAGCAGATGGTTGCACTCAGAGG
Organism: Notechis scutatus; assembly: GCF_049901735.1. Taxonomy (NCBI): domain Eukaryota; kingdom Metazoa; phylum Chordata; class Lepidosauria; order Squamata; family Elapidae; genus Notechis; species Notechis scutatus. The sequence goes on along the minus strand of NC_142021.1, from coordinate 3,573,029 downwards.
ACGAGATGGACAAGGAATGTTGGTGGCTCTCCTGGCCATATTGGGTTGTGTTTATGTTGTGAATCTGCAGAAATAAAAGGAAAGGAGAGCATAACAAATCATTGAGAATGCTTTTTTTTTAAAAAAAAAATGAATACAGGTTGCAGCTCTTTTGACAGTGGTTAGTGAAATCTCAGAATGTAGAGCAGTGTTTGGGAAGGTTAGGAGGGGTAGAGTAGAGTAGAGTAGAGTAGAGTAGAATAGAATAGAATAGAATAGAATAGAATAGAATAGAATAGAATAGAATAGAAATATGAAAGAATAGAATAGAATAAGAGCAGAATAGAATAGACTAGGAATAGAATAGAATAGAATAGAATAGAATAGAATAGAATAGAACAGAATAGAATAGAATAGAACAGGAATAGAATAGAAAGAAATAGAATAGAATAGAATAGAATAGAATAGAATAGAATAGAATAGAATAGAATAGAATAGAATAGAATAGAATAGAATAGATTTTTAAATTTTTTTAATGAACATAACAATTAAAAACATTGAACATGGTGAAGTCGTTTTGACATAACTTTTGGTCAGTGTCACATAAGTATATACATTCCTATATACATTTATTCATTCTTACATTACATTCACCAACATCTTTGGTCTTATTTTCATCTCATACTCTCGTTTACTCTCTCAACAACTCTTTTCCATCTTCAGTCCTTCCTTTCTGTCCCCACCAATGGTAAAATCTAGAATAGAATTCTTTATTGGCCAAGTGTGATTGGACGCACAAGGAATTTGTCTTCGATCCATGAGCTCTCAGTGTTAATAATAAATAATAAAAAAGCAGTGTTAATAATAAAAAGTAAATAAGCAAGTAAATAAATTAATCTTAAGCATGCTCTATAAGTCAACCCATCATGTGAAGCCATGCATGCTTCATTTGCAGAAAACAGCATGATAGATGAACATGGCTAGGCATGGTTAGCTGGGCTCAGAGTTTTGACATGTTGCATGATAAAATTGGAGCTGGCTTGCCTTATCTGAATCATATCAAGGGCATCACCAGTTTCTCACACTTGGTAGCGAGCTGGGCACTGAATAGTTGTTATCGCTTAGCAAAGCTAGAGAAGGCCGGAACAAAAGTCTCAGAAGCAGCAAGCCTCAATCATCAGATCGGGTGCTGGTTTTCATTTTGTCAGCTTAATCTGATCCAATGTCTGATCATATCAGACAATGATCTTCTGCTCCTCAGAGACATATATGGGGCTTGACAGGAGAGCTGGTTGAAGAAAAAGCTGTCCAATCTGAAGAGATTTCTTCAGAGCGCATGCAAAGAACCAGCTAGTTGGGTTTGAGATTGCGAGTCGGTTAGGAAGGGTCTTGTTCTTGAGAATATTTGGAGGGGAAATGCCTGGAACCTGTGTTGGCACATAATAATTCTGCACTGACCCCAGAAAGAAGTCTAAGGAAGTGTTTTATAGCAAGGATTTCTATTCTTAAATGTCATTCCAGTTCTGTGGAGCTTGGAGGAGGAGCGTCATGTCAGCCTCTGATAGCCCCAGATTACAAAGAGTCTACTAGCAGCTTTTCTGAATAATAATTTTTAGTAAATATCATAGGTTTTTGTGAGCAGCAGTTCACAAAAGCGTACGCTTTTTAGTAAAGTTTGTTATGAGGGGTCCTTGGTGCTCTCTGAGCTTGGTTGTTTTCTTGCAGATGTTTCATTACCCAACTAGGTAACTTCATCAGTACAAGGGAGGGTGGGCTTTACTCCTGAGCAATGTCTGAAATTAAACAGTCAAATTCAGAGAGCACTAAGGACTTCACAGAAGACAAACTTCAGTGCTAGAAGGGAGAGGAGGAGGAGGAGGAGGAGGAGATCATCATTGTGGAGTTCTTGGTGCTTTCTGAGCTTAGTGGTTTTCTTGAAGACGTTTGTCCAGGATGATATATAGGATTCTCCTGCCCTGAGCAGAGGGTTGGACTAGAAAACCTCCAAGGTCCTTTCCAAATTCTGCTATTCCATATTCTAAGAAGGCTGCAAAAAGTGGGAAGCAAACGAATAACAGAACAACAAAAGTGTGAAGACAACCATTACGTTCTCTGTCAATCCAGGTTTGGGGCTTAGAGAGTCGCATAAACCCAAATGTGCTTCTCCGGGGTGATTTCTTCCCCATCTGTAATAGCTTCTGGTTCCCCCAAGAAAAAAGTATGGTGACTAAGATTTTCATCTGGGCTGGGGGACAAAGTTGCTGGCTTCACCATACCTGCAGACGTTGCTTTTTTGGAGTCCAAATCGAAAAGCCACAAAACACGGCCTTCCTGATGTTGGCCAGCTTAAAAGTTCCAGCTGATGACGCAGCAAACTTCACTTCCTCTCAAGTGTTTTTCGAACTGAAGTTTTCTTTCCACCTCAAGTTCCCTCTCCCCTCATTTTCTCCATTCTGTAGCAGAACGTATTAGGAGCAATAAATATCTCAAGGCAACGAAAGACAACTCGCTCCATGCGTGTTTGGGAAACAAATTTCCGGTTGGCCATGATTGCAAAGGGGAGGAATAAAAGGGAGGAGGTGGCATGCCAAGAAACATAAGCAAATTTTCAGTGGCTGGTATCCAGAGTCAAGCAAGTTACTGGAAATTAAAGGATGGCGCCATGTGTGTGTGTGTGTGTGTGTGTGTGTGTGTGTGTGTGTCTGTAGAGGAGTCAAAAAAGTCAAGATGGTGGGGTTAAGCCTTACCCTTTGGAAATTTGTGAATTCTTTTATGACCGTCCCCCTTACCTGTTGTGGACACTCCTGGAGAGACAAGTGGAATTGATTGGCTAAATTTGGTGAACAATTCATGAATATAACCTGAAATGAGAAAAAGGGAAAGGGAAAGGAAAGGAAAGGAAAGGAGGAAAGAAAGGAAGGAGATGGGAGGGAGGAATGGAAGGAAGGAAGGATGGAAGGAAAGAAGGAAAAGAGAAAAGAGAAGGAAAGGAAACTAAAGGAAGAAAAAGGGAAAGGGAGAAAGAGCGAGAAAAAGAGGGACAAGGAAAAGGGGGAGGGAAAGAGAGGGGAGGAAGAAGAAGAGAAAAGGAGAGAGAAAGAAGAAAGATAAAAAAGAAAAAAGAAAGAAAGAGAGAAAGAAAGAAGAAAGAAAAAAGAAAGAAAGAAAGAAAGAAAGAAAAGAAAGAAAGAAAGAAAGAAAGAAAGAAAGAAAGAAAGAAAGAAAGAAAGAAAGAAAGAAAGAAAGAAAGAAAGAAAGAAAGAAAGAAAAAAATGTCTAGGTTTGATCTACAAACTCTGGGTCTGTTGCGGATGAGTCATTCCACAACAAAGCATGACCTCAGCTTCCGAAGGGGAGGAGGCCAAGTGAGTAATGGGGCAAGAGGCATCGTTCCCCTCCTGTGACCCTGCAACTTTCCTCTACTTGACAAAGACCAGCCTGGCATGGGGGACTCTGGCTGGGCAGAGAGTGGCAAAGGCAGGAGGAAGCGGGCAGCCTCCTCCTTCCCGGGCCCTCGAAAGGGGGATCTCATCCCACCTGCAACTTGCACACACACCCCAACCCATTACTCTTTAACAAAACAGGAGGAGGGACTATCTTCTGCCAAAGTTGAGTTCACACTTTAAGGTGAACTCGTGCTGGGCTCGCTCCTCAATCCGGTCAACCTGCTTGGTGCCATCCTGGAGGAGAGGGGCTAATACGTGGCTGGCCTGGGGAGAAACTGCCCAAGAGGTGAACGGGGTTTCTGGCAAAGACGAGAAGCTTTCGTTCTTTCTCCTTCTCCGTTGAGACTTCAAGTTCTCTTGTCCTATTTTGAAGGATGGCAGTCATTTGTTCATGTGGATTACGTTTGCCGGGAGTGAAAAGAGAGCAGAAAAGGGGGTCAGAATGGGACAAAACTCACCATGACTGTCTCGCTTAGCAGCGGACGTTTGGAGTTAAATTGTGGGATTGTCAATCCAGGACTGCCTGTGTTTGTTTTGTGGTTGTACAAGTTTTACTTGTGTAATGTAATCTTTTGTAAAAGTACTGGGGGCGGGGGGGGGTAATTAAAAACAGACCTAACTTTCTATTATTTTTGTTCGGCTCTTGAGAGGTTTCAGCCAAGTGTAGTCTAGACCAGGGGTCTCCAACCTTGGCAACTTTAAGACTTGTGGGCTTCATTTAATGATGACTCTGTGCTTAGCCACGGAAATTCTGGCCCCTATGATGCTCTGAAGTTTAAGAATGACCTAGAAGGACTGTTTTTGTCCCAGGGCCTGATTTATTGCTTGACTGGCTGCCCTGAAGGGCAACTCACAAATGCCCGAACTAGTCAATCATTGGGTTCACCCAGGGGTGGGATTCAAACGGTGTAACAATCGGTTCGGTGAGCGTGCCCAACAGCTGATTGTCGGAGCGAGCCGGTTTGCCTGAACCGGGCCGAACTGGTAGAATCCCACCCCTGGGTGCACACCCTTGCCCTAAACCAGGGGTCTCCAACCTTGGCAACTTTAAGACTTGTAGATTTCAACTCCCAGAATTCCTCAACCAGCAAAGCTTAAGTTGCCAAGGTTGGAGACCCAGCCTTGGACGGGGAGTTGAGCCCCCAATAATCCAGGCTATTCCAAGAAGAAAAGTGTCTCTCAGACCCAGTTGATAAGGGATTCCCCTCCCCAAATTTGCCTGAGCCAATTTTTCCCACTGGCAGAGTGGTAAATTGAGCCTGGATTAAGATGTGGCCAAATTTCAACCAGAAAAGGGGATTAGCAGCGGAGCGCAGAATAAGGAGGACCTCAAACATTCAAAATTGCACATCTGCAAGGTTCTGTGTGCCATGTAGCAAAACAACTCAGCTCTTTGGCTAGAAAAATATGAATGGCTAGAGGCGCCTCGTTCTCCTTGACTATCTAACAATTGCATCAGAGGCTGTTTTGGGCTCACGATGAAAGCTTTGAAGCCTGAGGTTTCCAAGAGAAGAATGACTAGAAGGAGGTGCCAAGTTTTTTGCAAAAAAAAAACCCTTGGCACCTTTGTTTGTTCCTTGTTCAAGAAATAGTTATGCAGGGATGGTAACAACCACTGTGGGTTTTCCACATTTGATTTATAGGTTAGCAATCGGAGGTTAATGCATGAAGACTGTGTTGCAGTCCTAGAGACAGATAGGATTATAGGTGGTCTTCGTATTAGGACAATAAGGGAGCCTGCCCATTAGGGTTATAAGTTGTGACAGTTGTAAATTAAGTCATCCCTTGTCCAATCCAATTTTTATGACCGTTATTTTTTTTTGGGGGGGTCATTAAGCAAATGCCACAGTCGTTAAGTGAACCCTTTGTTTGCTACGGATTTGCTTTTGCTGAGAGCCGGAAGTAAACACAGCTTTTCAGCAAAAATATCTCAGTAAAAATGAGGGGTGGTGGTCTAGATGACCTACAAGATCCCTTCCAACTCTGTTATTCTATTCTATTCTAATATCTGAACAAGCAGAGCCTGAAAAGACAATATCTAGGTTTACTGCTAACTTGGAAACCTCTTTTCAGTTACTCGGTTTTGCGTGAAACAGAAAAAAAAATGAGGTCTTTGGTGCTCTCTGGTTGTTTTCTTGCAGATGTTTCATGACCCAACTAGGTAACATCATCGGTGCTAGAAGGGAAAAACCCTACTGCCTTCTACCGTAGCACTGATGATGTTGCCTAGTTGGGTCAAGAAACATCTGCAAGAAAACAACCAAGCTCAGAGAGCACCAAGGAACTCCAGCTTTTCTGTCAGAAAAAAAAAGAACGTTTCATTTATGATCTTGACGATTAGGCAGGATAGATTACCGTACAGGGAAGTGGAGATATGTTGAAACCATAGAGCAAGAGATAAATTTATAATTGTACCTATAATGATTATGAAGAAAATTGGAAGCTACCTCTTTGTGTTTTCTCTTTTTCATTTGTTTTGGTACTTTTACTTCTTTCTTTGATTCCCTTCTTCCTTTTCTCTTTTTCTTACTCGATATTAACTTCTATTAGTTTTTATTATTCTTCCTTAACATTTTTCATAAAATTGTATTTTTAAAAAACGAAGAAGCAGAAATGCCGGTGGAATGCTTTAAGCATTGGCATGAAATCCTGTCTGTGCGCAAACATCCTCTCCAGCACTCCACCCTCCCTGGAACACCTTGTATGTACCGTATTGGTGTATTTAATCTATTTATCCTCGTTTGTCCCTTCCTTGCTATCTGGGCTGGCCTTCCCCTGACCCTCTGATATAACAGGGTCCCTTTTAATAAGAGAGGCCCTCCCTTCTTATTCTAGCTCAGTGTTCCTCAGCCTTGGCAACTTTAAGATGGGTGGACTTCAACGCTCAGAATTCTGTTTTTCTTCAATATTCTCAATGCTCTGTGGAACACCTTTCAGATTTTTCTTGGTGGTGTGAGCTGACTTTATTACTGGAACTCTCTTTATCTCTTCCTCCCTTCCTATATCCTTCCCTCCCTCCCTCCCTTCCATTCTTCCTTCCTTCCTTCCTTCCTTCCTTCCTTCCTTCCTTCCTTCCTTCCTTCCTTCCTTCCTTCCTTCCTTCCTTCCTTCCTTCTTCCTTTTCTCAATCGCAGCAGGGAAGCACCAGCCAGCCTCTTAGGAATTTCCAGTGGGCTGTGACTCAGGGATCAACTGACTGACTTGGCTTAAATTTCAAGCCCGGACAAGTCCCAGCAAAGTCAGCCAGATGTTTCCACCTGCAGCATAATTGTTAATGAACAAAACAAATAAAAAAAAAAAAATACAAGAGCTAATGTTGCAAAAGAGCCACCACACAGAGGAAAGAGAAGCCTGCTCTCTTCGTATAAATCTCCAACAACCTTCCTTAAACTGAGATCTTGCGGCTGCCTTAGTCACTGTCATCCCTGGCCAGCTTAGCTGATGATAATTTTACTGCAATATATACTTTAAAACACCCCCATCCCCAAAAAAGGGGGGACTGAACTTGATAAAAACATCATCTCTCACACACAAAACAAGTTTTACTTATTATCGTCATATATTTGTTGTGTGGTTACTAACACTTAAGTCAATTGACATAAGGACTGGAAACAAATGGGACTTTTCAGCACGTCAGCAATCCAAGGTTTTGAATACTTTCTCCAGCTGGGACTTGGATGAGAAGAGAAAGGCTGAATTAGGGGGACAAAATGCTTGTTCAGGTCACCTGGCAGTTTATGGGGATTGAGAACCTTGGGGAATCAATAGGCTTGCAATCACAAAAAGACACATCAGGCAGTCCTTCGACTTACAAATGCAATTGAGACCAGAACTACTGTGGCTGAGGAAGATGGTTAGCAATAGCAATAGAACTTAGATTTGTATACCGCTTCACAGTGCTTTTACAGCCCTCTCTGGGTGGTTTACAGAGTCATCTTCTTGCCCCCAACAATATGGGTCCTCATTTTATCCACCTCGGAAGGACGGAAGGCTGAGTCAACCTTGAGTCGGTCAGGATCGAACTCCTGGCAGTGGGCAGAATTGCCTGCTATTCTTCATTCTAACCACTGTGCCACCACAATTCTTAATTGCCCTTAGCCCTTAGACTTATATACCACTTCACAGTGCTTTACAGCCCTCTCTAAGCAGTTTACAGACTCAGCATATTGCCCCCAACAGTTTGGGTCCTCATTTTACCAACTCGGAAGGACGGAAGTCTGAGTCAACCTTGAGCCTGGTGAGATACGATCTGCCAAATTGCGGGCAGTCGGCAATCAGCAGAAGTAGCCTGCAGTACTGCACTCTAACCACTGCGCCACCAGGGCTCATGGTTGTTAAATAAGTTCAATTGTATGATTTTTTTCCACAGTTGTTAAGTGAATCACTACATGCAGTCATTAAGTGAAGGCGACTTCCCCGTGGGCTTGGCTTGTCAGAAGGCAGCCAGGAAGGTCACAAATGGGGATCACACAAACTTGAGTTACTGCAACCATGTCGGTTTCCAAATGCCCATATTTTGATCACATGAGCATACAAATGCTATGACAGTCATAAATGCAGGGATAGGTCATATAAGTCACTTTTTTCAATCCCATTGAAACTTAGAATGGTGACTAAGTGAATGTTTTGTAAGCCAAGAACTGCTTGTGTAGGTGCCTCCATCTTCCCTGGTGGGAAGATGACTTTACAGCACACCATCAATCCATTGTTAATTATTTCCGTTCGTTTCCTGGTTGCCCATACATCTTTCAAAAGGACACATCTATAAAACGCAAGGAGCTTTCTACACATAATTTGTCTATAAAACAACTCTCATAGGACAAAATACTTTTTTCTCCCCAAGTGGGCAGCTCCGTTGAACACCCACCCATCCCGACGTTATACTCACCAGCGTTGCAATAGAAGCACGCCGCCCAACCTGGCTTGAGGTCATCCGTAGAGCCGGATAAAGTTTCTGAATCAGTCCGGGTATTTCCAAAGCCAAAGCAATTTGGGATGCTTAGAACAACAACCAAAAAAAAAAAAGTTTATCTGTGAGGTCTCTGGAACAGGAGAGAGAAAGTGAATTGGGGAAAATGGGGATGGTTCAGCGGGGAAAGCCGAGAACAAAAGTGGCAGTGTGCTTTGGCACGGAATACTGCTCACCCACACTGACTCCATGCCCCGAGGTGAGATTCCGTGCCACACCCGAGTAAGATGGCGAAGAATGGATTTATTGGGATTATTCAAAGAAGGAAGGTGGCATTTTGCTCTGCTTGTTAAGGCTAATGGAGACAGATAGGAACTACATATTTTTGCCAAACAAGCCACCTGGGATTAATTGCATTTAATTAACCACTTCCTGAAGGCTTCGGTTAAGAACTTGGGGAATGTTGGTATAGTTTTAGCCATGAACTAGACAACCCATAACCTGCTGAGTCATCCTTTCAGAGCTATTCCCTTGCCTAAACAGAGAAACAGAATGACTCCGGTCCTAAAAACAGAGGGAGCAGGGATGACTTCTGGACTTCCTGCTGGCTTCCCCATTGACTTATTTGTGGGAAAGTGACAGGGAGCCTCACAAATCATGATCATGTGATTGTGGCTGCCTTCAGGTGCTTTGGCGAATAGGTTGTCCTCTTCCTCTTTGTGGCAGCCCCTCAAATACTGGAACGCTGCTATCATGTTCCCCCAGTCCTTCTTTTCTCTAGATTAGCCAAACCCAAATCCTGCAACCGTTCTTCATAGATTTTTGCCTCCAGGCCCTTAATCGCCTCAGTTGCTAGATCAAATACCACTTAGAACGAGATCAAATACTACTAGGGACAGATGAAAAATAATTTTTTTAAAAAATGTACAATTGTTTATGGAGTATTAAATTGGAAGAAGAACAAGTGAAAGAAACAGTGATAAAATGGGCTAAACAGTTTGGCTACCCAATAGAATTACATAAATGGCAGAAATTGTGGGATAGAAATTGTAAGCTAACAATGTCAACGGCCTATAAGGAGAACTTATATAAAATGTTTTATAGGTGACATCTACCACCAGCAAGGCTAGCAAAGTTCTGTGAAAATTTATCAGATAAATTTTGGAAGTGTAATCAGATACCAGGTGCATACTATCATATGTAGTGGACATGCTCAAAGGCGAAAAAATATTGGACTAAAATACATAGTTACATTGGTTAGAAAAAATGATAAAACAACATAAAGATTTGAAACTTTAGTTGCTCTTCTTTGCACTGTTTCCAAAGTCTCAACGTCTTTTTTTGTAACGTGGTGACCAAAACTGGATGCAGTATTCCAGGTGTGGTCTTACTAAGGCTTTATAAAGTGGTACTAATACTTCATGTGATTTTGATTCTATGCCTCTCTTTATGCAAGCAAGGATTGTATTAGCTTTTTTGGCTGCTGCTGCACACCACTGTTGAGAAACTCTGCTCTAGAAATAGGGAGTTGTGAGTGACACCTACCAGGATAGCTCTAAAAGTCTTCCAAGAGTTAAATAAAAGATCCTGAGATGCCTGGAATTGAGAGGGAGAGTACATTTTTTGGCCCACAAGACCTAGGTTGGAGAAGTGGAGCATAGTTGGATATATGGCATGTTGCCATGACATATATCCAACTGCCTACCATCTAAAGTAGTAGCTGTCCTCAAATAATCTAAAGAATGCTATCTTCATTTCAATAACTTCCCAATAATCAGTTATCTTGAAGGGAGGAAGTGCACTTCTAATTATATCAGGCAATTTTTTCAGTTGCACAAAATCTGAAGGACTTGTCTTGAATCCAGGAAGATCCCCTCCAAAAAATTGCAGCTCACCCTCGAATGGGGAAGTTCCACTCCGTCCAAGGTCAAAGATGAAAGAGGCTTAGTTAGATCTCGGCAAATCCAAACATCATCCTCTGTGGTTTTGTTCTGCAGCAAGAAAGTGGCAGATCCATAGACCGTGAGGTCATACTGTCCCATTTGTCTGCATTGTTTGGGAAAATAAGCAGGCGTCCCCACCCCCCACCCCCATTCATTGATCTTTCCTCATCTGCAACAGACCCACACGCACCCCCTGGGGCATCATCAACCAAAGGATTGGCACTGGTTTTGCATTCTTAGACGTCTTGATAGAGCTTCAAAGCGGAACTCTTTGATGAAATGAAATTGTTTGGAGCACGCCCAGATCAGCATTGTCTCCGGCGTGATAATCATGAGGCAGATCTTCAGGAATCTGTTCAGAAGTTCAGATATAGCAGAAAAAGGCTCCATCTGCCCAAATTGCCTTTCCTGGTTTTTTTCCCCCTCTATTCACTAAGGGGCTTCTCCTAAACAGGAAAACACCTAGCAATTACTTTCCCTAACGTGGGGTGAGGTGAGGTGAATTTAATGTCGGGCAAAGGAAATCAGGAGCCAGTTTTAACATATTAACAGAGGTGGAAGGGACCGTGTAGGTCATCTAGTCCAACCCCCTCACCCAAGCAGGAGACCCTACACCATTTCTGACAGATGGCAGTCCAATCTCTTCTTGAAAGCCTCCAGTGATGAAGCTCCCACAATTTCTGAGGGCAACTTCTGTTCCCTTGGTTGATTGTTCTCACTGTCAGGAAATGTCTCCTTATTTCCAGGTTGAATCCCTCCTTGATCAATTTCCAGAGTCCAGGCAGTTCAAATGAATATAAAGGTTGGGCATAAAAGAATCTGAACTGCTAATGGTCAAAGCCAATGGGCACTAGAAAAAGAATCAACTGAACTGAAACAAGAAGTACAAAAAATCTGATCTACATGCTAAGGCTGACAAGGAAATACAAGAAATATCTATCCTCATAAATTCTGCATTCCTGGGCAGAATCTATATCCAAACTTCAGTTAAAGTCCGCAAACATTCTCTCTCCATTATCTGAGATTCCTGCAAACAAGAAGTGGTCATACCAGTTATATTTGAAGATCCAGGTGCGTATTTATAGAAAATTTTCTTCCATTTCATTCCGGGCAAGCTACTCTTCTGTGTCCAAAAATGATTTCGTGAGAAGTAAAATCTTTTTTTTTAATTGATGTCATTTTTAGATTGACATTTTTCAGTCATGACCATGTGGTTTCTCTCTCCATCCATTTTTTAAAACCATTAACGTTGGTAAAGGTACGGCTACTCACCTCCAGGTGGAGATCCAGATATGTGCACAGAAAACACTTATTTATAGTTTTTTTTTTTTTATTAACGACTGACAATTCTCTGTTTCGGGGGAAGGTTTGTAGTTCCATACTTTGCTCCTACTGTTTATTGCTGAACTTTCTGCATTTTATAGCCATTACATACAGGTAGTCCTTGACTTGCAACCACAATTGAGCCCAAAATTTATATTGTTAAGTGAAACATTTGCTAAGGGAGTTTTGTCTCATCTTACGACATTTCTTGCCACAATTGTTAAGTGAATCACTGCAATTGATAAGTTCACAAACCGGTTGTTAAGTGAATCTGGTTTCCCCATTTTGACTTTGCTTGCAAAAAGTGATCACATGATCTTGGGACACAGCAAGATGTGTTGCCAAGCATCTAAATTTCGATCACATGGTCATGGGGATGCTACAAAGTTTGTAACTACGAAAAATGGTCCTAAATCACTTTGTTTCAGTGCCTGTTGTAACGGTCACCAAATTAAATGTTGTAAGTAGAAGACGACCTGTAGTGCAATGATGCACAACACCGCTAGGTCTTCATATCGATTGGATTGCAATCACGTTGTGTTGCTGGGTAAGGGCCGGGGCGGGGGGGGCAGGAAACGGAATAAATTGAGCTGTCTTTGAAATCCCAAAGTGAAAGGAGAATGTACAGTTTCTAGACTTCGATGGTCTGCTAAATGAAATGGATGACATTCTGTGAACAACGAGGATAGTTTTTGTTCTATGTTGAGTCCTAAAGCAGCGACATTCCCGTGCAAGTGAATAGGCTTCCCTTTGTCGACAGCTGAATTGCACTCCTTTGCATTTGCACGTTTTCCCATGAATGAGCACCATGTGCAACCCTAGTTCGAAAGGCCTGCGAGCGTGGCTCCTTTAAAAGAGGTTGCGTGCCTCAGATCACATTTTCTGGGCCTTGTGACTTGACAGGGTAAAGACTGAGAATTTCCAGGATGCTAGTTGTTTTTGTTCTTACTCAGCAGATCTCTCAGAGGTCTTCAATAATTATTACAAGGATATCACCGGAAGCCAGAGGACTTGGCTGGGGGCCATGCTCCGAGCTTCTTAGGTTGCAAACAGCTGTCTCGGTTGTGCCTCAGCCGATGTGCTTTGCTGCGCCATGTGTTGTTCCTTCGCAAAACTCGTGAATCAGATCCTTTCTCTTTGGATCCGGCTTGTCTCTCTCTACCATCACCACCACCAATCCCTTCCAAGAAAAGCTGGCTTTAATTGGTGAAAAGCGAATTCTACATTTTTGCTTTGCAAAGTAAAAGTTATGTGTTTGTTTTTGTCTTTTGCAACCCAGCTGTTGATTTGAATCAATGGAGTTTTAGCTGTTGGTCAATTCGGGTGGGAATTTCTGAGATTCCCTCAATGAGAAGCAGGTGTTTAAGGGATGGAAATGAACGTTTTCCATTTCCTCAGGCAGATGGCGTTCAAATAGAGTGAAGATATACTTAGAATTCCCACATGGGCTGAGAATTCTCGTCTACCTTGGAGGCATCACCTACTCGAGAAGGCTTCTAATGAACCGATGTATTTAAACAGGTGTAACAAGAAGGATATTGATGTCTGCCTTATAGATGGATAAAAAACACCCAAGGAGAGAAGCAACCTAGAACTAAGGAGAAATTTCCTGACAGTGAGGAGAATTGACCAGTGGAACAGGTTGTGAATGCTACAAAACTGGAGGTTTTAAAGAAGGGATTCAATAAACATTTGTCTGAAGTGGTGTAGGGTTTCCTGCCTAAGCAGGGGGTTCGACTAGGAGACCTCCAAGGTCCCTCTGTTATTCTATTCTATTCTATTCTATTCTATTCTATTCTATTCTATTCTATTCTATTCTATTCTATTCTATTCTATTCTATTCTATTCTATCCCTATCCCTATCCCTATCCCTATCCCTATCCCTATCCCTTATTCTATTCTATTCTATTCTATTCTATTCTATTCTATTCTATTCTATTCTATTCTATTCTATTCTATTCTATTCTATTCTATTCTATTTTGAATCCTATCCTATTCTGTTTCTTTAGACACCTTTATCTAGAAATAATGGGCATTTTTCTCAGGCCAATCAACCAACAGAGTTTATTAAATAGGGAGGGGAAGTTTAGGAAGTGTCAGAGAAATGTCTTGGGTTGTATCACAGTGGAGTTTCCTGCTGATGAAAAAGAAATGGAGCATGTCATCCAGGAGTTTAATTATTTTGAAATCATTGCCAGCACCAAGTGCTTTGCTTCCATGAAACATGGGTGATTAATTAGATGTTTTCTTTGCCTGTTGGATTGTAAGGAGGAAAAAAAACAGCAACAAACATGGAAACCACCATGGCTTGGAGAAACATTCACCCTCGTCATCAAGGAAACCAAACAGGAGGATAAGTTTAATAGAGAGGGACATCAAAAGACCACGAACTTCAATTTTGCATTTTGGCCTCTTTGCATGATTTCCACAAGCGGATGGGAAATTTTTTGGCTCGGCATTAGAATTTCTTAAATCTCATGAGTCTGCTCCTGGGAAGATGCCAGTTTTTTGAATTGCCTGCTATTCATGCTCCAAGACCTACGTTGTTCGCTGTTACCGTGGCTAGTGGCCACGGACAGAGGAAGCTGATGAACACCCATACTCTTGACGTGCTGATTTGCAAGCAGAAAAGCCCTGAGTCAGGAAAGCCATGACGCCAAAGAGCTGGCAGAGCAGGATTAGTAAGATCCAGAGAAATTCGGTTCATTCATATTGAGAGACATTACTTAATGGGCATTACTTACCTAATGACTTCATGCTTTCTTCATTCATTTGCAAATTGGACATTATTCTGTTTAGTTTGATTCATGGCTGAGGTAGGCTTTGTCACCATAAAGCCAATCTAGCCTCTTATGCTTTATTAGCTGGTTTTTTTCACACAATAACTGTTCTTCAAAGTTGCTGTTTTCTTGCCATTTTGTAAAAAGATGTGGTACGATGCAGGTCCATTATTACTTTTATGCCTCCTGCTCTATTATTTTTAACAAAAAACGCACATAGTCGATATGCCCAAATCTAAATTTACTAACTTAAGATACCACTTTGTAACTCTAATTACAAGGGCTGAGAGGAAAATTTAAGGTGAAACTATTTTTCCCCCCAGATCACACATACTAGTGTAGATTTACATTAGATCACATGTACTAACTGAAGATTTATTACAGTTTCTAGAGATTCTTAGGCTTAGAACACAGAACATAGAATAACAGGTTTGGAAGGGACCTTGGAGGTCTTCCAGTCCAACCCCCTGCTCAAGCAGGAGAGACCCTATATCATCCCAGACAAATGGCTGTCCAGTGTCTTCTTGAAAACCCCACATCCACATCTTCTGGAAGCAAGCTGTTCTATTGATTAATTTCCACCCCTTGTTTCTTGTCTTCCTTCTAATGGTTTGGAGAGTAGGTTGACTCCCTCTTCTTTGTGGCAGCCCCTCAAATATTGGAAGACTGCTATCATATCACCACTAGTCCTTCTTTTCACTAAACTAGACCTCCCCAATTCCTGCAACTGTTCTTCATATATTTTAGCCTCTGGTTTCCTAATCAATTTTGTTGCTCTTCTTTGCACTCTTTCCAGAGTTTCAACATCTTTTTTTGTATTGTGGTGACCAAAAATGGACACAGTTTTCCGAATGTGGTATAATTCTTTTTAGTTCTGCTGGACAAATAATGGTCAATGTACTTACCAAGCCTTCCTTCCGGTGCCCAAAAAGAATGTTGGTTTGAAGTAATTTCCGATATCTGAGGTAAAATTATGCTGAGTCTGCAACTTCAGGGACTTCTGAAAAAAAGAGAAGAGGGATATTGCATGGCTAAAACTGTGAAGCAGCTTGTTTTGTGTAACAGTTAAGGCCAACAATATCTGCTTTAAACCTCTGTGATTTTAAGCCACAATGTATGGAACCTTTCTTTATCTAATAATGCCGTGCTAAGAAAAAGCTGCAGATTTCTATGTATAAATTATTAGCTAAAAGCAAATGAGCAAGCCAATACTCTTTTTCCAAGTTTCCAGATCACAGGACAGATGTATACTGGATATTATTCTCTAAACTGGAAACCAAATTGTCTTATAGAAAAAAATGGAAATAAAGATTTGAATCCAGGAATTATTTGTGTGTGTCAGTACATTTCGGGTCTTGGAGAAGTGGTGTACATCTGAGGGAGACCAGCTTAGGGAAAACACATGCCAATCAAAACCACTGACTTCTTCCTTTCCATCAAAACAGACTTTTCAAATAATAGTTACAGGTAGTCCTGAAATTTCAGCCATTTGTTTAGTAACTCTTCAAAGTTACAACAGCACTAAAAAAAAAAGTGACCTTTTCAGTCTTCACGATGATGCCTGTTGCAGCATTCCCACAGTCATGGGATTAAAATTCAGGCACCTGGCAACCAACCTGTCATTTATGATGGTTGCAGCATCTTGGGGGGGTCATGTGATCACCATTTGCAACCTTCCCAAATGGCATCTGACAAGCAAAGTCAATGGGGGAAACCGGATTCACTTAATGACCGCAGAACTGCTTTTGAATTCTTTCAACCTAACAGGAGGGCAGCTTGACTGCTGAATGGATAGACTTTACCTTATACAGATAGTCATTCGATTTACAACGGTTCATTTAGTGACTGTTTGAAGTTACAACGCCACTGAAAACCATGACTTGTGACTGTTGTTCACACTTATGACCTTTGCAGCATTCTCATGGTCAAGATGATTGACATTTGGATGCTTGGCAACGGACTCATATTTACGACTGTTGCAGTGCCCTACGGTCATGTCGTTTGTGACCTTCTGACGTGCAAAGAAAATGGGGAAACCAGGTTCACTTAACAACTGGGTTACTAATTTAAGAACTGCAGTGATTCACTTAACAAATGGGGCAAGAAGAGTCGTAAATGGGGCAAAACTCACTTAACAAATTTCTTAGCGACATACATTTTGGGCTGAATTGTGGTCGTAAGTTGAGGATTACCTGTACTTCCCTGCTCAGTACTAAATATTGTTTTGAGCTGAAAATTAAGGAGAGAACCCCGCCCCCGATAACCTTGAAGAATAGAGCTCGCTCTTGCTTTAAAACAAAGATTATTTATTTCAGTTTGGAAGCTGCCCAATTCCAACCAGCTCTTTTCATGGAGGTCTATTTTCTCACTTCTTGAACCCTTTGAACATTTCTTTTTTTTGGGTGTGGGGGGGGAGAAAAGCTTCCTGAAAAGAACCCAGGTGCTGCCCAATGAGATCATGAGAAACCATAGCAGAAGAAAGGAATTGTCAAGAGGTGAATCACCACTTTTGCCCAATGATGCCTGGCTGAGTTTGGAGGTGAGAACTAAGTGGGTGAAGCCACGGGGCCTTTTCTCTCCTACATCATCACTGAATGAACTATGCGAGGAGCTGCATGACAATCTGGAACTTTTATTACTCACTGCAAATTAAGAAAGGTCAAAACTCCATTGACCAGACGTATCAGATGAGATTTGGCTCCGCAGAGCAGGAAAGTTTGGCACACTGAAACCGTTTTCTGCTCGGTACAGTCCCTTACTTTTCCCTGTAATGAAAAGAAAAGCAATTCAGGAACCCTGGACGGGTCTCCACTGAGCTCACACACGGAGTAATAGTCCTAGACTTATGCACATCACTGGTAGTATTGGAATTTCCACTGAAGCTCATTGGGATTGTAAAGGAAGTCTGATCAAACTTTATAACAATTTGCTAAGTGGTTATTTAGTACTTATTCATGCGGTTCTTAAGTGAATCCTGTTGCCCCAAATGAACGTTTTTGTTGCCAGAAGTTGGCAAAAGAGATAGCAAATTGCAATCACAGGGCATCATAGCTGGTCACAAAAGTGAGTCAGTTGCCAATTTTAATTACGAAATGGCCAGAGTGGCGCAATGGCTTTAAGTAGGGGTTTTATATATAAGTCACTTTTTCTGAGGGCATTGTAATTTTGAACCTTTGTCAGATAAATAAATCAAGAAGTACCAGTACTTGCCATGTCCTTTCTAAACCAGGTGAACAGGAGCAGGCCACTTCACCTCAAAGGAAAAGGCTAAACCAAGTGAGGAAAGTGAAATCATGACTGTTGGTCTAGACCCACATCACACAGTCATGGCTGCTTACACACACCTTGCCTGACAGCTCTGTTTTGAAAACTTGAGATTGGGTTGAAATATAAGGAAGTGGCTGGCACTGAGTGCCTTTTCCGGAAAAGCAGTGTGGCTTTAACTCCAGAAGCGATTCCTGGCTAGTGAGGTGAGTAAGAGACCTAGGTGAAAGCATGTGCATTACATGTTTTTAAGGCATACCGGAAAGGCAAAGTGGGAGAATTCCCCTCGTTTAACAGTTTCTTGAAACAAGGTAAAGGAGGCGATGACTTGCATCACGAACACAAAAAATACTTTGCATTGCCTCTGTTTAAGTTAGTCAAGAGTTGAAATGGAAAATATTTCGATTCTGGGTCCTCAGAGTTTTCCCTGCTGCTTTTCTCACTCCTCCAGAATGTAATAAACAAGGCAAGAAGTAACAGAGCTCCAACCAAGAATTAAGGAGCAATTTGTTGACAGTGAGAATGATTAATCAAGGGAGTAGCTTGTCTCCCAGAATTAGGGGTGCTCCATCACTGGAGGTTTTCAAGAATAAATATTTCTCTGGAATAGTTTGTCTCAATTTGTCTGGAGTTTTCTGCATGAGCAAGAGGTTGGACTAGAACAGGGGTCTCCAACCTTGGCAACTTTAAGCCTGGCAGACTTCAACTCCCAGAATTCTGGAAGTTGAAGTCCTCCAGGCTTAAAGTTGCCAAGGTTGGAGACCCCTGGACTAGAAGACTTCCAAGATTCCTTCCAACTCTCTTATTCTACAGTATGTTCTAAGACAGCACTTACCATTAGTCTGTTATACCGGGGCTGCAGAATTCCAAGGAACCAGCAGATGGTTTCTGTTTCTCACTGCTGCCCTCCAGGGGAATCTTGGGTTATTGCATCCCTGTACTGTGTAGGGTACAATCACACAAAACTCAGTCTGTTTTATTCTTTGTGACCCAGCTGAAGGTTTGGAAAGAAACTGCACAAAGGGTCTTGGGATTGTGTCTCTCCATCAGCAGGATAACTCTCCTAAACCTGAACAGAAGAGAGCCAAAGATGCCACTGTGGGAGGATGATAAAAAAGCACTCCGGGAAAAAATATATTATTTAGAGTGGGAATGATCTTTGAGAGAAGGAGGAAAAGCTGCGGCCTAGACCAATGTTCTGATAAATGAAATTTGAAGGGTGGAGGGGTAGAGAAGACACCTCAGAAGAGACCCTCCCTAGTTTTGGAGAGAGTAAAAGCAAGGGATGGTACTTTCAGGCTTGCAGGACTGATGTTAGTCCTTCGACATAGTGTAGACAAGAAGCACAAGCAGAAGTACTAGTTGTATCTTTATTGTAAGGGTCCTTCCTAGACTAAAATGTGCGGTAGAAATTGCTCAATATACAGCAATTTTTATGACACATTAGTAGAAGATGCTCGATTTCTAAAGCTGCATTTGCTGAAACAATACTC
This sequence comes from Notechis scutatus, assembly GCF_049901735.1. NCBI lineage: Eukaryota > Metazoa > Chordata > Lepidosauria > Squamata > Elapidae > Notechis > Notechis scutatus. Next base: position 3,553,892 of record NC_142021.1, on the reverse strand, counting down.
AGAATGTGAGAGAAGAGGCTTGTTTATATACACTTGACTTGTTTGGTTTCTTTGCAAAATGGCACCCAGTAGTGTGAGAGAAATCCCAATGCTCATTTTTGCAAGATGCAAGAAGAAACCATATGCACTTCAGGCACGGCTTCTATTAGGCTACACAGTTGATATCAGTGCAATAAACAAAACAACGATCTGTCATATAAATACTAGCTGCTAGGTACAATCCATCCATTTATGTCTGTTTTTAGTGAATAGCTTAAAGCTATCATTTAACACCATCGTTGTTGTTTTTTAACCAGAACTGACAAGCTCTTCCTGCTAGATTTTATCTCTCATACTAGAAGATCAGTTCCATCATTTACAAAGAGGAAGGGGGAGGATCACAAAGTTTTGTACGAAAAATCTCTGAAAGTTTTGCACCAATACTGTGTGCTTGGCCCTTTGGAGCAGTATGCTTTAGAAATATACATGAAAGAGCAACTCCCCCCCGCCAAAAAAAGTGAAAAGAAACAAAAGTACCTAGAAAAAAAACACACCATTACAGGAAAATGAAATTGTCAGGTTCCGCTAACTGAAATGTTTTCTAGAAATGACTAAGTTGAGACTCGAGATAAGTCTAGCCATGCAAACTGAGGAAATGGTGCTTTTTTTTCCTGGGTTCTTGTTAGCTTAATCAAGTTAGAATGAAGTTACTGATAGCTATTTAAATTAGCACTGGTGTTTTTGATAACTGGTGGTTCCATATACCCTACTGAATACCACCACCAAGAAATGCAATTATTAATGAAACCCAGTCTGTGATTAAGAATGAGAGCTATACATGTGGTTCTTCTGTATTTATTAAAAAATAAAGAGAAAACGGGAGAACACACAGAACACAAACACATCTCCAATGTATTCTCCTCCATGTAAAATAATCCACAACAAACATCTCTGGAAATTTTGTGCCCAGGGAAGCACAATGATACAAAGGTACCGTCCTATAGTTTAGCTGTATTTAGTATTTATATATTATAAACTGTATTTATATAGTATAAACTGTTAACTGACAGGGTGATACAATCTCATTACATTGACATAAATTTTTATCAAAGACAAGAATGAAAGATGCCTTCACAAATGGCAAAATGTTTATATAGCTTCAAGGCAGCTGAGCTAATAGGGCCCCATTTTTTCCCTATTCCAACTGGGCTCAAAGTTGCCATTGTCCCAAATATATGCTGTCTGTAGAAATTTACCCAAAGTAGGTAACAGATCAGATACTACTGTTCAGGTGCATTACAGCTATAGCTATTGCTTCTGAGGCTGTCATAACTTTTGAGGGGCAAGAATCAAATCAAGTGTTGTGCTGACTTTCTTTTTCTTCTTCTTTGGTGCACTCGTGTTTTCTTGGCTGGAAGCAAAGTCCATTTGCCATGTCTGCAAGAACCACCAAAGGGAACATTTAATACAAGAATTCATATTCATATTTACACATTCTGTTTTATATTTTGAAATTTTCAATACTGCCCTTCACTCACAAAAAAGGATTGCTGGACTCAGTCCAAAGATAAGGGAATAATGCTAATACTGTTTATGTTTATCTTATACAAATAAAAGAAAGGATGAAAGAGGCAGCAAACAACATTCTTAGAATAAAACTAAAATTGCTGCTGGACTAACTCAAGTCAATAATAGATACCCCAAGTCAATGAACATATCTGGGTCAGTAATAATAATATGATTAATCAAATACAGGATAATATGATTATTCTCTCTATATCTAGCTATTCTGCTCTTCAATAGTACTAACGGTTACAACTTGGAAACATTTGGAGGGGCTCTGGGAAGGTTCACCTACTCTTGGGGCTAAAGATTATTTATCCTTTCATATAGCGGCCTCCCTGTTGCCCTAAAAATTAACAGGATGGATCTGCTAATGACGAACACTGATTTGCCAAACAAATGTTATTTCAATTTCTAATCATTATAAATTGAATACTGTATAAGTAAGAAATGGGATTTGACACCCAAAAAGCTTAATCAAATTTTAGATTGCAACAACAGAATTATGCTTTCTAAGTCATGTGAAATATAGTAGTATCATTTTATTCTGCATTGATCAAATACCACTTCAAGTATAAGTAGTTTTTGACTTACACCTGTTCGTTTAGTAACTATTCAAAGTTGCAACAGCACTGAAAAAGTGACTTATAACCATTTTTCACATGTATGACAATTGCAGCATCCCCACAGCATGTCACCAAAATTCAGACGCTTGACAACCGACTCATATAAACTGTATGACTAATATGTGCTATATATGGAAACCATTCTTGCTTAAATTTGTCAAACATCTGTTATTAATATGAGCTGGCAATTTTGTCATTATTGCATGTTCTCCAAGTTTAAATTCCCAGTATAATATGGTTGGTAAGGAATTTCTGGTGTTCAAAATGTTGCTCAATTGCTGATTTTGCTTACATATTCCTGATCGGAAATCTGAATTTTTGTAAATTAAGAAAGGAAAACATTTGTAACATAGGTAGGTAAAAATAATGCAAGTGTCATTGCGACCATTTTTACATGACAGTTAATTAATGCAAAGATGTTTCCCCATTCAACTATTTTGATGGAAAAGCAGGAAATGGGTCACAATTCTGCGAAGATACTGATTCCATATTCTAAAAACTCCGTGTGCAGTTTACTAATTTAATCCTGTATGATATCATGTTTCGTAGAATCATATTACCTTACCAGGGAAAAGTGATGTATCATTCTTTGAAATACAGTATCATCCAAAACAAATTAATAAACTGCATGCAGGATTTAGTTCCCAATCCAAATGTTGTTTCAGCCATACTGAGTAACTTCATTGAGGACATATTATAGCTCAGTTGTAGAATTACAACACACGCACAATTACCTCAGTTCAATCTATGATATTATCCAAGAAATATGGAAAATGCTATTACAGTAAAATGTCATTGTAATGGACTAACTGGAAGCCTTTGTTATTCACAAATTTTTGTTAAATATGAAAGCATCATGTGAGCAATCCTTAAATATGACAATTATACAAGCTTATGCTCTGACCATTGATGTAAAAGAAGAGGACAAAAGAAGATGAGTTTTATGTTCAGTCAAGCAAAATGTACTCCTTGTGGAATGTCAAAACTGGAAAAACCAAAAGGAAGTGAATTAATGATAGAAAAGTTTAGGGTTCCCTGATCTAAAACTTCACAGAAAAGCTAATGTTTTCTTTTTGTAAAATTCTGCCATGCCCCTGGTAGAATACACTATGTTATCCTTGAGGTGAAGATGTTCCCCTCCCACTCAGAAAGTTGAGAGTTCAATCCTAGGCAGGGACAGATGTTTCTCTATTAGGGCACAAAGAGAAACTATCTGCTGCGAAGTTTGCATAGGCATCAGGGAAGGGTATCTGGTATTCCCAAAGTTAGAAGAGAATGTTTCCACAGTGCTCCAAACTAACGGTCCAGAGGATCCTTGTTCCCACACTAGAAAAGTCTTAAGTGCATTTTACAAGCCTCCCCAATTAGCCTTGTGAATCATATCTTCCTGCGGGTCTCTAAGATGATAGGATTTATTGTTGGGCCAGTAATGGATTCACTTGGCTGGTCCAGTAATGGCTCATGGTAATTCTTTACAGGGAAACCATTACACCTTCAAAATCTCGGTAGTTTAGTCATCCCAAATTACAGACGTGTCTGTTGTTGGAGAAAAAGTGTCTTTGGAGGTTTATTTTAATATTTAATTCTGCTAGTTTCAAATCAGATCTAGGGTGAATCTTTAGCTTAACTTTTTTCATCATTTAATGGAAGGTAGGGTGAAAATGTTTCTCAACCAGTAGAAAGGTTACTGATATGCCTCTCTGGGTTAATTAACCAATAAATCTTAATTAGATTAAATTAGATTAAACTCAAGAACTGGAACTCATTTAAAGGCTTACAATTTTTTTTACCAAATACAGTAAGGAAAAACACAAAAGGAAAATGAAGAATTCTGTGGAATTCTTTCCACATAAGCATGTCCATTGAAAAATGACGCAGCAAGAAAGGCATTTCCATCTTCTGGAGACCTGCTCTCTGCCTTCTCACAGACAGATGTTCCTTGTGCACTTCCCTTGGATGGAAACAAGAGAGGAGATCATGACCCGCCCTCTGGCCTTTGGGAACTGCCAAGACCAATATTAGAGATGGGGAGATGGTAGAGTTTCCTAGGAAAGGATGGAAAAGGGTCCCCACCCTGTCTGCTACAATATTTTCCCTGCCATTCTTCTACCAAGCTGAAGGGTGGATAGGAAAAAACTGGAAAACTAACTTTTAGGGGAAGCTCAACACTTCCCAACAATAGCAAATTATACTTTGTTTGGGATCCTAGACAATTCAGTTTCTTTGTAATGGGTGTAGCATCTCTAAAATGAGGGGAATGTAATTGTCATGTTTAAAAATAAAAAAGACATTTGGACAGTTACCAGATTTAAGAGGCCAGGCATATGTTCTATGTGCAGACAAACGGCAATTTTAAAAGCAATTAAGGTACATACAAGGAGTTGCAATCTTGTCTCCTCTAATTTCTTCATTAGCTTACTATTTAATGTCACTTTCATCATCTCAAAGCTCAAATCTAATCTCTTCTGAATTTTTATGCTGCTCAGAATCACCTTGTGTAGGGGAGATGGGTGGCACAGAAATTCAACCAACAGACAAATAAAATCTATTCAGGCTTCTTTTTTCAAGTATTGCAAGCTTGCATTTAAAAAACTCACATATGATATGTGTTAGCATATTTAGGTTGTACCATAGAGCCCCATGATAATAAATCTGAAAATAATCAAAGGATAATAAAAATGGATTGAGGAGACTCATTAAGCTGCAGACAGAATTAAATTTGCATGATCAACCAGAGTTTATATGTAATTTGCTGCCAAAACTAGAAATCATGGTTTTGGGTTCTGTATTTCATAATACCTAGTCAATAGAACTGGCATCCTGATATATCAATAGATCATTCATATCCTGATAGCATCATTTCCTGTCCTTGCTCCAGGTACTTATCAACAACAATGTCTAATATGTTAATGATTTTGAGACAGGGCAAATTTAACAACATAGGACAAAAGGAGAAGTAGGCGCTAAGGATGCGGTTACCATTCTGGTTTCCAATGAGAGTTTAGAAGGACGTTTTTCTTGGACCTGGGAGAAAGGAAAATTAAAATATTAAAAACTGATATGGTAAATTCTGCAACAGTAGTTAACAGAGCTGGAAGGGACCTTGGAGGTCTCTTAGTCCAATCCCTTCTCAACAGGAAACCCTATATAATTTCACACAACTGCCTGTTAAATGTTCTGTCAAGAAATTTCTCCTTAGTTCTAGGTTGGTTCTCTCCTTGATTAGTTTCCACCTGTTGCTTCTTGTCCTGCCTTTCAGATGCTTGTGGCAGCCTCTTAGATGTTGGAACACAGCTATCATGCCACATCTAGTCCTTCTTTTAATTAAACTAGACATATCCAATGGTTTATGATTTAGTGCATTGTGCAAATACAGAAAAGGAAGTACAATTCAGGAAGCCAAGTCATCTTAATTTGGTTGTACAGTAAACTGCAAAGAAAGAGATTGAAACTCACCCCCTTACATTCCTTAGCTTCCTTTGCCTACATTTAGTGGTATTTGGCACAATCTAAATCCAAATATTTCACCCACGATGTGTCAAGTTGTGGGTTTTTTTGAACTCCACCGCATGGATTCCAATGAGGGACCTGCTGCCCAATAATTGTGCTTACCTATTTCCTAGTGAGACAATAGGTAGGGAAAGTCCCTCTGCTAAGTAGAACAGAATTAATGAATCACTCATAAAGTAATAGCTTTTCCAGACAAAGAAACTGGTTTTGCCTAGTGGCTTGATTTCTTTTTTTCCATAAAATGAGCCACATGATAGTTCAAGTCTACCAGTGCTGCAAAATAGGGAACAACAGTTTCCCCATGAAAAAAAGAAAATAAAAACCTATCAGCGAACCGAAAAATTGTTGGTGCTATAAATGTACCGCTTGGGCACCAAAAGGTAGAAGAGACAATGGGCTCATAGCAATTCTTCATTGACGGAATGTTCTCTTGCAAATGTACACCAGATTGTAATATAAGGTATTAACTGGCATTTCTGGAAAAAGCACAGTGTCATGGTATTTAATGAGGACTGTTGCTCCGTGCAATGACTCAGCAAATCTGGGATTGCTGACTCAAGAAAAGTGTCTATTTTTAAGCAAGAAATGGGGCTTAATGGAACAAGCAGCCCAGAAACCTATTCAGCCACTACTTCAAACAAAATATCATTTCAACTCTACCAGGCAAACCGAGCCTATGAATTCTGAGGCCAGAAACAGACAAAGGCTAAGCTTCTGTCTGTCTTTTAAATGTTCAGCGTATGGATACAGGTTTCACTTAGATTCTTGTCAAACACGAAGTTTTGGCTAGCACCAGATGACAAAAAAAAAAAACCAAGTCAAAACAGCTATGCTCACTTTGTGAGGTGTCTTAGTACCGCATTCTTTCTCTGTCTCTGTCTCTTCAGCTCCATCCTTTCTGATTGTTTCTGAAACAAATAGTTTATATAATTTGCAGGCACACATTGAAAATATTTTGTATGTAAAAATAATCAAAGATGTGGGAAAATGACAGTAATCTATCTAAACAGAAATTTGGTCTGTATGAAAGTAGGCATTATTTGTTCATTGAAAAATATTGTGACCTTGTTTAACAAGCAAAAGTCAAAGGGGAAGCCAGATTCACGTAACAACTGTGTCGCTAATTTAACAGTCACAGCAATTCACGTAACAACTGTGGCAAAAAAAGATTGTAAAATGGGGCAAAACTCACTTAACAACTGTTTTACTTAGCAATGGACATTTTGGGCTGAATTGTGGTCATAAGGATAATCTGTACCTCAAAACCAAGCAAACTATGTCATATAAATCCAATGTCCAATTAATGACAGAAAATGCCTCTGGGATGTACACATAATGTATGTTTTAGATAGATATACCTGTTCTATCTGGATTCAAAGGGGGCATGTGCTGTGACATTGCATTTTCTTCAAACATCCTATTTTTATCCACGCAAGCAGCCATAAACTTCCTCTGCAAAACAAGTCACCATGTAATGTTCTGTTTCTTTCATTTCCGTTAAAGGAAGACGTAACTACCTTATTTGCCTAACTGACAATAAAAGGTATTGCTCAATTCACCGCATGATACATTGTGATGTGTGAATTTGGTTAACCCACAAGTTAAACGTACCACAACTGAAAGTCTCGCTATAAAAGTGAAAGTAATGAGGGAATTTAAAAACTGTTAGAATAACCACAGGAGAGAAAATAGGTAGATTTCTCTATCAGTTTTCTAATGGTTTAACCATCATCACTTTCTCCAGATCACCTTGGCCACTGTATGAGAAATGAGAATGATACGTATTTTCCATTAGAAATTTAAAATGTACTTTCACTAACAGTTCCCTGCAGGAGAACTTTCCCTTTCAGAGAGGATTCCACCTTTATTCATTTACAGAAAATCATATACCAAAAAAAAAAAAAAAAACCAAACACCACACCCTTCCTTGATCATTGTCAACATCACACAAATGAGATTCAGTCTCTGTTAATGTGACTGATTTGTGTCAGCACAAACCTAATCCTTTTAAATCTATCTGGGGGAAATTTGTGTGTGTGTGTGCATGCAGATATGTGACTGAAATAACTACTGTAAGGACAATTCTAGAGGGGCTTTTTTTCTGGGTAAAAATCACTAAATTGGGATGCATTTTTTTTCTCTGTGCAAAAACAGCTACATTTTGACCTGGGCCTTCTCATTAAATTGGCCGATGGGCTTTCTTCATTTTGGAAACAGATTGCTGTTATGGTCTACAGGTAGAGTATAAAAATAAGAGTCATATCCTGCTCTAAAGGAGAAGGAATAATAATGGACAAATTTAATCCTTTTCCTAGGGGACAATAGGCTTTTTAACAAAAGTTACCAGAAGCTCTTTTCCACTTCACAAGAAGTCAAATATTAACTTTTCCCCATTGCTGACAAATTATTTATTTACTAAATTGATAAGCAACCTTATAGGTGCTCAAAAAGTTGCAAACAGTATCATTTCTTCCCATGTTTTTTCACCAAGAAAAACCTGTGAGGTAACAATCAAAGAGAGTATCTGTAGTTCAGGATTGAACTGTGGAATTCTTGGTGGTCTCTGAGCTACTGTTATTTGTTTGCAGATGTATTGATTAATACATTTAAATCTTGATCTTTCCAATAATACTGGCTCTCCCTAAGTTTTAATCTGTGGGCCTTTTCTGTATGTAGCTTTAGCCCTTAAACTTTCCTTCAGGTCTTCATGGGAGATGGAGTTGATCCACCTTCAATGAATCTGGTGTGTTCCATCATCCTAGATCCAGATCTAATGTAAAGACAATTTAAGCTTGTACTGTCAATATATATTCAAAGACTCATGTCATATGCAGGAAGTTTTTTAAAGCAAACCTACTGAACAATTAGGCATACCTTTAAACCTATAAACCTCCTAGGAATAAAGTATTTCAGCTTTGCCTTAATAAAAAAAAGTAACAGTATATTTACTGGGAGTACTTAAAACAGGTGCCCTGCCTTTGAGTAATAAGGCCACGCACAACCACTTCATAACCCATTTTACGACTGATGTTAGGAAAACAAAACTCCCACTACAAGGTCACCCTCATTTTTGTACAAGCTGGTTTGTGGAAAAGACAATGTAACCTGTTCTGGTACTTTATTGCTGTCCTCTTCTTCATCATCATCATCACAGTCTAAACCTTGGTGGGAGATTTCAGTGGGACCATTCTCTTCCACTAGACTGTTCTCCAGCATCCCCATCCTTTTGCTGTCTGTTGTGACCTTCACTTTCAACACATGGAATCCAGTGGAAACAGATCCTACTTTGAGGTTCACAGGGTCACCATCAAAAAGAAGACCATCTGAGCTTTCGCCTTCCTTGAAGCCATGGGGCTGGTAATCAAAGGGCGTGACTGCAAAGGAAGGGGGCGTGAAATCTGGAGCAACAGGTATTGACCCCTGGACAAGAATCTGTCTGTCTGTCTGTCTGTCTGTCTGTCTGTCTGTCTGTCTGTCTGTCTGTCTGTCTGTCTTCCATCTCTGTCTATCTATCCATCCATCCATCCATCTACCCACCCACCCACCCACCCACCCATCCATCTATCTATCATAGGGCAAAGCATCTAAATAAATTTCATGATCTTATGCACATATTTGCCCCAATAATGTAATTAAAATGTTTACTTTATGAGTCAGCCAAGATGTTTCTCATGATTTTTTTTAGATTAATAAAAATAATATTATGGATAGATATTATCGTCTAGAAAATACAACAGGGAAGGAAAAGAGGAGGAAAGGGAAGGAGAAAAATGTAAATTCTTGTTCCTAGAGAGAGCAACCTGAGTGCAAACAACTGGGAGAGGAAATGATAGAGCTGGTTTTTAGCAGAACCAGCAGTGAGGGCACTATTTCCCATTTCAAGGTTCACAAGTCCTGAGCTAAGATTTGCAATCTCTCTCTCTCTCTCTCTCTCTCTCTCACACACACACACACACACACACACACACACACACACGGTGGGGGGGGGAGAGGGGGGATCTTGTTGCTTTATTATTGATTCCACATTTACTTCTAGCTGAGTTGCAAACCCCTAGTCTTGCATTGGCAACTCCAATGCCATTTCAATCGCAACTTCTAACATCTCTGAGTTGGGTTTTGTCCTAAGTGGAAGCCGGAACAGTTAGGAAATCTTGCTACTTACCATCTTTGTAATAGAACAGTTTCATGGTCAAAGTAATATCATTGGGTAGGGGCCCAAGATGCTGCATCAATATATATAATTTGCGGATCAGTAGGATACTGGCTTTTTTAATTTCACCACCATTTGTTCCATTGTGAAAGCTGACTTGAGAACTACCAGAAAAACAACACATATGTTAAAAATGATCTTGACTGATGTGGCTTAAACCAAGAATGCACATGCAGCCTGCCAGCATAGATTCTGTAAATGCCAGAGGCTTCCCTGAATGGATGGGGCGAAGAATTTGGGCTCTTTTTGCATATTGTGAGAAATAGGAATTGTTAAGAGCTAAATGACTGCCTTAAACTTTAATTGCTTATGTTAGCAAGTTTGTTCCTAAACTATTTATTTGTTTGTTTGTTTGTTTGTTTGTTTATATGCTAAAGATTGAATAGTAAACTGAGCTTTGTTTTTGCTTTCTTTAAAAGAGAAAAGTATGTACTTATCACAGGACACTAAATGATTAAACAATCCTAAAAATTGGACAAAAAGGCACATGGACTAAATCCAAGCAAAACGTGCCATCCAAGAGTATTTTGGTCACTAAGTCGCTGTGAGCCCATTGTTAAATACCTAAACCAACACTACATTGATCCAATACCAGATGGACTCCCTACTAAGAAGTCTAAGACTTCTTACAGACAGCTAGTATCCAGATGGATTTGCCACAAGTAGGATGATACATTAATTAAGTCAGAGTAAGTCAGATGTGTATACTCCACAACTAAGACATTTGTTAGGATTGGAGTACCACTTCTCAGCTGCAGCGTAAGTCAAAAGAGTAAAAACTAAATACAGCACATTAAGGACAAATATAGAGCACCCACTGACTCATTTACTGGAAGGACAGGACAAAGCTGTAGAGTCCTTTTTATAATTTCAATAAGATAAATAGGGCAACGAAGGCATATTGGTGGTTGGCAATTGTCTAGAATTACAAACTGGGTCATTAACAGTGAATTGACACCATGATGCACCAGGGCACATCTCCAAACACACAAAAAGATGATGAATACTCTTTTGTTGGACTACTGAACTTCTATCTTTGTGTGTCCTTTCTAAAGAAATAAGAAATGGTGCATAAATTCCCATTAGACAGAATGGGCCCAGCTTAAATTAAAAAGAAAAAAGGCTGGATGGTAGGTAAAACATACCTTTCTATTTTTCACAAGTTCACACAGTGAGCAGAGACTACAAGACTGGTGCATAATGAAGGGTGAGCTGTTCAAAAAAGCAGCTGAGGGGGCAAACCATTTTTTTGTCCCACAACTTCCAAGATTACCACATTATACCCAAAACGTGCTTCAAAATCAAAAGTATATTTCCACATGAATTGTACCACCAGGTGGAAAAAAGTTCCTTGTATGTCTATCCTGAGAAAAAAATTTTAATCCACCTGCCACTTTCCAACATGGTTTTGAGCTATTATTATGATTTCAAGCTGATTAGATGCACGACTGAGAAGCCATTGTTTAAAAATGGTTGCTCTGTAAGCAGCAATTTGCTACAGTAATCAGTTTCCATAGTTCTGAAAAAATAATGAATTTGTTAATAGACATACATTAGAGACTACACTTATGCAATGAAAATATTAAAAAAAAAATTAATATTAAAAATATTTTTAAAAAAGTCAGAATTTGGGTTCCTAATAATAATTTCTGCTCATGAGGTATTTAATACAAAGTGTCTAATGTTTCCAGAAATTAAAGAACAAGAAAATTACCTAGCAAAGTCCATCTGGGGTCCATTCTTTGAGTATTTGAATTTGAACTGATAAAATTCTGTCAAGCGCTAAGGATGGAACAGGAAACAGAACTTGTTTTCCATTTTTTAAAGAGAACACTGAAGTACTTATTTAATGTACAAATATAAATTTATATTTGATCAGTGATATTATTATTCAGAAAAGTTTACAATTCAGTCAATTAAAAAATACAGTAACACGACAGAAAAAAAGTACAACGTAATAAGAACAGAGAAAGGCCTATAGATAGGCAATGGTATTGAATAGGAAATAATCTAATATCATTGCTACAGCATAAATTTAATATCAAACTTTCCCTTAAAGATAGTTTATTAATTATCAGAATAACAGAATTAGAAGGGACCTCGGAGGTCTTCTAGTCCAATCCTTGCTCATTCAGGAGACCTTATACCATTTCAGACAAATGGCTGTCCTGTCTCTTCTTCAAAACCTCTAATGATGAAACACCCACAATTGTCATGAAATTTATCTTTAATTCTAGGTTGATTCCCTCCTTGATAAGTTTCCTTCCATTAGAAATTTTCTGTATCTTGAGTAGTAGGCAAATTTAATGCACAAAGATAATCAGAGGTTTGGGCAAAAAAATTGTTTGAAGGAGGGTGGAAAAAGTGTGAAGTGGCCCGCAAAAAATAGATGTAATAATGATACTAAAGGGAATTTATATATTTGATTTGCATCATTATCAAGGCAACTAATCAGATGAATCCCGTCTGACTTAAATATGAAATGAAAAAAATCTGTCTGTACTGCTTGCGGTTTACAGCTTGTACCTCTTACCTCAGGGTCTTTGGGATTGGTATAGATCTGTTTCAAGAAAGTAGACAAAATTAATATGGCTTTTCAGTGAATTATCCTAACAAAAAGAAAGCCAAACCACAGTTTTGTTTGATCACAGACTGATAATCATAATTGCAGGAATGTTTCTTTTTGTCATTCTTCCTGCATCTGTAACTAGTCACATAAACTGAGCAAATTATAAAATGATGAGAAGAGCGTGCCTATATTTGGAGAAATTAAGTAATTTTTTCCATAAGACAAGCTCTTATCCAGAGAATTGTTCACCACCTACATAGATAACTGTGGTCAATTCATCAACCCTTCCAACCCAAAAGAAATTTGTTTTAAAAATCTCTACTAGTAGAAGTGTGTGGCCGCATTTAATTTCAGTGAGGGTTTTTTTATAGAACAGAGATAACATGATCTATTTAGCTAAGATGGCGAAGTGATGCAATTTGCCTCATCAAACTATTTTGTGCATCTTTGAAGTCTCATTCAATTGTTCCACTAGTGGAAGGCTTTATCTTTCCAATAGCAAATAGAAGAGTTGGAAGAGAATTATCTTTCTTGGCATTAGTACTTCATTTTTGTCTTTTTCCCCCAGTGGGAGGTGTTAATGCTTTGTGAAATGATTTTGTCAAAGCAATACACTCCTTCAACCTGCCCAAATTTATAACTTTCATGAAAATATGTAGCACAATATTCCAGATTGTTAGATTCAAGCAAAAATATAAATATAATAATCTATATGATTTGATTGATTGATTCATGTCGACTCTGTCAAGCACGGAAATCGGGAACTTCAAATGAATATAAGGATTTATTACAAGCTCTCAACAAGAATCTGAACTATTAATGGTCAAAGCAAATTGGCAATAGATAACAGTCAAAGGAATTCAAGATGGGCTGGGCTTAGATCTCGTCTGGGCACAAACTGACTCGAGACAGATGGAATGTTTGACCCCTCTCTCAGTCTCAGCCTGGTCATCTCCTACAAACCTTCAGCAACATTAGATAGATTTTTCTCCAGAAGGATCTGTTCCAACCTGGTCTTTCAGGTCTTCCAACAGTGCACCATCACCACTGTACCTAAGCCCATCTGCCTTTGTCTGGCAGCTGAAAGTTTTGTTTCTATCTTTCCTTCCATCTTTCCCTACATTATAGATTTCTGCAGAAAGCTACGACATCACCTGTCTGAATTATTATCATTTGAGCTTGGTCATTTGTGCCTTGAATAAGAATTCTGGGTTTAACAGATTTAACAGATTATTAATCTGTTGAAAGGTAACTTGTACTGTAGGCCATCTAGTCCAACGCTCCCACCCTAGCAGGAGACCATACACCATCTCCAACAAATGGCAATCCAATCTACCCTTGAAATCCTCCAGTGATGAAACTCCCACAACGTCCAATGGCAAGCTGTTCCATGGGTTGATTGTTCTCACTGTCAGAAAATTTATCCTTATTTCTAGGTTGAATCTCTCCTTGATCAGCTTTCATCCATTATTCCTTGCCTGGCCTTTGGGTGCCTTGGGAAAAAAATTGTTTGATGTTTTCATTTGTTCCATGGTATTCTCAGGTGTCTTCTCCAACAGCAAAATTCAAAAATGTCAGTATTCTTTCGGTCCTGCCTTTTCCAAATTCACCTTTCACTTCTATAAAGTACCACAGAAAAAAAACCAATGCCTGCACCATTCTGATTTTTGTAAGTGCAGACATATCATGGCATCTGAATACCTTGCCCATGGCCTTGAAACCTTCCAAGCACTTACTGTAGACTGCACCATATTTTGTGACTACTTGCTCCTTTATTATTAATAGTTGCTCCTAAAAGGCAGAAACTATCCACCATATCACTACTATGGTTGATTGTGGTAACTATTGTCCTTAGTTTGGTCTTTGTTACACCTACTTTTAGCCGTACATTTTCACTTTGCTCCTTGACTTTATTATTACAGCTTGTAGATTCTTTGCACTTTACCTGTCACGGTAGTGTCAGTGTAATGAAGAAAAATGGAGGTGAGAGTGCTATGTATGCCATCCTGGTCAACTACCACTCTAATAAATAAATAATATGCAACAACTCTAGAAATGATCCATCACAATGATGGTGATGGAATGAAAAAATATTTTTAAAAAAGAGTTGAGATGACAATGTTTTGGATATGAAAGACAAACCCTTCTGTGTTTGTCATGATATGATAGGATTCCTCAAGTTACCCTTTCTAAACTGAGAATGAAGAAGATTTGTACATAGTACTTACTGCCAAAACTGCCATATGTAGCTGCAAAATAGAAAGAAAGAGACTGTTCAAAATCTGCATTTTATTTACAGTGTGCCCATCATTGCCTTTCAATCACAATCACCAGAAGAGAAAAATCCCTTCTATTTAGTGTTTTTATTTGCTAGTTGGTTGTCCTAAGAGGAGAGGTGTTACTGCTTCCTTTCATGTTAAGGAAGTGGAGAAGAAATCGTTCTCCTGCCTCTTCACAATGGGACAGACCTACTTCTGCAATAGATGTAATTTCTCCATCAAGAATTTGAAGAATTTTAGGACTCAGATGAATTGAAAGGACATCACTGACACTCTGTGGCCATTTGGCTTCATTACAAAGACAGAAGCTGGATTGATTTTTTTTCTTTTTTTCAGTTGTGTTTCCCTCTGTCTAAATATGATATAAATTTTCTTTCTATACCAGAACTTTCCAACCTAAATCACTATTTTGCATATTTCAACTGCTCTTCCAAGGACCCAAACTGCATCCCTCAACCTTTTTTCAAAATTTAAAAAAAATCATGAATAAAACTATTTATTCCCTTCATGATATTTTAAATAAATATTTCCTTCGTGATATTTTATGTCTCCAAAAAGCAATAATATACCTGAGGATCAAGGCACTAGAACTTTAGATGTAGCATGTGGCATTGCACTGTTAGGATAACTTGAAACACTCAGCCAGTGGCACGAATTTGTGATAAGATATTTGGCACCAAATATGAAGGTTTAAATAACTTATATTCCCTTGGTTAGACAAGGACTAGAAAGACCAGGGATCAAATGCATACTCAGCTTAAAATTTACTGAATTACTCTGGTCTAGTCTCTTTCTTAAAATCTTTTATAATTATAGCAAGTTGTGGTCTTTCAAGTCTCAAGCAAAGTATTGCAGTGCATAAGGCAATCTTAAAAAATATGCCAATTAATTAGATTTATTAACATTTCTATAGTCACTCCAAAGGCAAAGTATCAAAGTTAAGCATTTGAAAGTTTTCAGCATACCATTTGTGTGGAATTGCTTTTGTGTATATGGTCATTCAAAGCAAAAGAACAAGAAGACTTTTTTTCTGAAAATTTGGGATGAAATCACATTGCATCAAAGACACCTTCAATGTGAGTTTAATTACAACTTACGTAGTTCTTTTCCAGTGCATCAAAACATCCCTGGATCCTATCAAAGAAGAAATGTAGATGAGCAAACATCAAAAATCTGTTGATAAGAGAAATTTCTAAACTGGCAGGTGCAATTAACAGCTGATCACTAATAAAATGAATCTATCTGGCTTTGCAACAACCATTGATTAATGCTGTATATTTAAAGTATACTGACAGGTGCTCAGTTCTGTATTCTGGTGTTATTTTCTCACTCTTACCATTTTACTACCTGAAGTGATCCTTGGCAACTTTTATCTTCTCTGAGTATCTTTAAACATATATCTGGAAAAAGAAGTACATAATGATGTAGAATTAATCAGTGTTTCATTTTCAGGTGCTGTGAAGACTGAACATTGTGAAACTATGAATTGTGCAATTACTTTTAATGCATTTAATGACAGCCTTATAGCATCAAAATGTAAGGTGATTTTCCCTGCAATATAATTACACTCACTTGATGAGCTATGGGTAGCAGTTGCCTTTTAAAACTATTATCTTTTGTCTTTTTATTGTATTCTACTAAACTAGATCACTTTGAGGAACATATGCCAATTTACATGGTTCATTTTCATGACAATATGCAATTATGAAACGAAATGTTATGATTGGTGTGGTGGTAAATGTGCTCCTCACACACGTGAGCTGCATTCACTCCCAAACCTCTTAGGTGCCCCTCATAGATGCGAACAGCTTGAAAGAAAACATTCCCAGCAACCTGAATTCTCCCTGAGGGGACTTTGCTTGTCAGAAGGTCACAAAGGGTGGTCACAAAGGGTGATCACATAGCCCTGGGATACTGCAACTGTCGTAAATATGAGTTAGTTGCCAAACATCCAAATTTTGATCACAACAACAAAGCAACAGTTGTGAAAGATAGTCATCAATCACTTTATTCAGTACTGTTGTAACTTCAAGCAGGTTCAGGAGTACTGGTTTTACTTTTTGCATGCGAATAAATTTAGTTGGATCTTAGAATGCTTCAGCTGTTTTATGTGAGACAGGTTTGGGCCACCACATTGGAGACAGCTCTGGAGGCTGCCAAAAGGGAGGTATGGCCTGTTCTTATTCCAGAGCAATCTCAGTTAAGGCAGCAAACATGGTTACCTTCTAAATAGCAGCTTCCATAAGAGCTTTCGGGGAAGAGACCTCGCAGGTAACTGATGCAGGAAATTGAAACTGCAAGCAGCCTTTTCACTAGAATCAGGGACTCTTGCTCAGAAGCAATTCGGCTTGGAAAGAGGGCCGTTTCCTGCATCAGACAAAAAGGAGTTGCACATCTGTTAAGAAAGGAAATTCAAAAGTACATCCCCCATTTTCTTTCCTAAGCATTTTATTCATCTGGGGTTTCATACCTTCAAGGTTTTATGCTTCTGGCCAACATGCATGATTTGGGCAGTAGCCATATTAATTTAGAGAGCTGGCTTTTGGGTCACAACCTAAAGGAAGAGGAGACAGTTCTATGTTTGATATAATTTTTACATTCAAGCAACGTGCATCCAGCTTGTGCTTATCCTTTGATCTGTTCATCGGTGATGACCACAAATTGCCATCAGCACCCTCCTGGATACGAGTTTCTTTCGTCCCCTGATTCTGCCTCTGAAATATCTCGGAATTTTTCTCCTTTCAAACTCTGCATTTTATGCATTGCTGTCTGTTGCATTTTTCACCTTTAAGTGTTTTTATACCTTTAAAATTTTTATTTTAAAACATTTAAAGGGCGAAATTTATGGCTGGATAAAATGTAACAGAAGGAAGTTTTAAAAAAAGACATTATAGATAGAAAGTATAACAGAATAACAGAGTTGGAAGGTACCTTGGAGATTATCTAGTTCAACCCCTGCTCAAGAGGGAGACCCTGTACCATTTTTGACAAGTAGCTATTTAATTTCTTCTTCAAAGCCTCCAGCCCAGCCCACATCTTTTGATAAACAAATTTTACAATTTTACAATGTCATAACATTTAAAATATATTGTTTCAGTTTAGCAGCTGTTTGTTTTTATTATTTTTAAAAAGTTTAAATGTTTGTTTCAAAACATGTAAAGGACAAAACAAATGACTACATATAAAAGACGAAAAGGACATTGTGGGTAAAAATACATAATTGTATTGTAAATACAATTTAAATTGTAAATAAATTATAAATAAAATTTAACATGTTTTTCATTTTGTTTTTTAAATCAATGCATTTTATGTCCTGTTTTGTTTTTAAATCTTAATTTAAAATCACTGTAATGGGAAAATGAAAAGTTCTTTCTAATAATAGTTTTAAGGTACAGGTAACTGAAGAGAAAAAGGGTTTTCTTATTAATTTGAGGAATAGCCAAGTGAAGAGAAGAATGTACTTTATAGTAATAATTTAAGTAATAAAGAACTGAAAGTGTTCTTTTTAACAATAATTTAAGGGGCAGACAATAGTGGAGAATCAAATTGAGGCAGAATATCAATTTATTATGAATAATTAAAGATAAGAGTGTCTCAATGTTGAGGGGGTTGTTTGTTTTTATTGTTTTAAAGATTTAAACATTTGTTTCAAAATATTTAAAAAGGGCAAAATAAAGAAGATGATAAAGACAAAAAAGACATTATAGGCAAAAATAAATCTTTGAACAAATTTTAAATACAATTTGACATGTTTTCATTTTGTTTTGTTTTTTAAATCAATGCATTTGATGCCCTTCATTTTTAAATCAATGCAATAGGCCAGTGAAGAGCGGGGGGGATCTTTTTAGTAATAGTTTAAGGGGCAGGTGACAAAAGAGAAAAAGTTCTTCTTCATAATAATTTAAGGGTTAGGGTTAGCCAATTAGCCAATTGAAGAGGAAAATATATTTTATAGTAACGAAAGGCTCTTTTTAACAATAATGTAAGGGGCAGGCAACAGTAGAGAAAAAGCACCTTTGAATATCAGTTTATTACAAATAATAAAATGGAAAAAATGAGAGTAACTTTTCAAAAAGCTCTGAGGGAATTTTGGCGGGAAGGAGGAGGCCATCTTGGTCCACCATCATCTCCCCTCAGGTGCCTCATACCTCCCTCCATCCCTGCCTGGGCAGCTCTCCTCTCAGTTGCTCTTTTAGCTCTTTCTTTCTTTTTCTTTTATTTCTTGCTATTCATTGCCTCTCCCATTATCCCCTGAGCTCTGAGCGGCCTATAAGCCTCCCAGAATTCCCCAGCCAGCATGCTTGAAAATGGGTGGACTTCAACTCCCAGAATTCCCCAGCCGTCTTGCTTTTCAACTGCTTTTCAACAAGATGTACAGGCTTTTCAACTGCTCTTCAACTTCACCTTTTCCCCAGCCAGCATCCCTTTATGGGTTTTATTTCCCAGAATTCTCCAACCAGCAGGGTTAAGGGTCAATTTCCTGAATTCAGGCTAAGAAAGGCTAATGTAGAGATCCAAAGTCATTTGTAAAGTGTTTTAATTCAGACTGAACCCACTGTCTCTCTCTCCCCCCCTCTCCCCCCAGCCATATATTCTATTTTAGTACATAACTTTGCTCATTTCTATGCTTTTACAGGCTACTTTCTTGATGAAATATTTACAGACCCCTCACATCCCGGACATAAACTGTTTCAACTACTACCCTCAAAACGACGCTATATTGAGCACTGCACACCAGAACAACTAGACACAAGGGGAGTTTTTCTAAATGTTGGGAGATCTGTTGCTTTGGTTATCTTTTCCAGGATTTTCCCAGCTATTAATGTGAGGCTGATGGGTCCGTTCCCACGGCCCCGTTTTGGAAGACGGAGGAGTGAATTGGGATGGGCGGTTCCTTCAACGAAGAGCGGCCAGAGCTGCCTGCCAACCGCTTGGCGTCCCGGATCCCTGGCCTCCTCCTCCTCCTCTCTGGGACCAAGCCCAGAGCCGCCTTCGCAATAATGCCCCCGGGGGTGGAAGAGCTGTCCAAGCGGTCGCTGTTCTTTTCTCTGGGTGCAAAGAACACGCTTTTCCCGAACTGTCAGAATCTCCGCCCACGGGCAACCCGCGCAGGAGGACAAAAGCTTCGCCCCGGTCGCCCCTTCCTCAGCGGGAGCCTTTGCGGGAACCGGGAGGCTGCGGAGCGCTGGTGCACCCCTCTGCAACCATGGACGCGCCTCGGATGGGGAACCTCTATCTGGAAGACCCCTTCCTCCAGGGTTACCTGAGAGCCCATCTGCCCGCCCAGGTGCGTGAGCGTCAGACGGGGACTCGGCGGTGGGGGCCACAGGGCTGGCTCGGTGCTTCTCCGTTCTCCTTTGCTGCCCGTGGCTCCCTCCCCACCGCTTTAGCCCCTGCGCCCCCTGCCACTGCCCAGGTCCCGTGACCAGATAGGGGCTGGGAGGTGAGGCCACGCTACATGAGCGAAGGACTCCTGCCCGGGGCAAGGGGGTAGACTAGAAGACCTCCGAGGCCCCTTCCAGCCGGAGGAGAGTGCCAACCGGGACGGAAAGCTCCAATTCTCTGCGTCTCAGGTTTGGGGACGCTGCCTGCCCCGTGCTTGCAGGGACAAAAAGCAGGAAGAAGGAGAAATTAAAATACTGGGGGTGGGAAAGACCTGTTCCTGGGACTAGAGCAGCGCTTCCCGAACCTGTTCCCCAAACTGCTTGTACCTAATGTAGGTAAAACTCTTTAAGTCGATTTAGAGGTTCCTATTGTGATTGATAGCGGGTTTGTGCCTTGATACTATTATATATATATAAAAAAACAAAAGCTTGTTACCCAATTTTATAAGCACTGAAGTTGTGCAAAAGGCACTTTGGCTTCCAAGCACAGCTCGCACCTTTTTAATGCAGAGGTTTAAGAACACAGAAGGTGCTGGAGAGGTTTCCAGTTGTTCTTTCCTGATGGGAAGTAGACCAAATGGGATAAATGATTGTCTAGATTTTGGTGTTCATATGACATGCCAACTAGAACTTGGGAGAGTCCTCAATTTATGTTCCCCAATACATGGACATGTTTCAGATTCGGAACTAGAAATAGCTGTCAGGAAAAGGAACTTTGATTCAGACATGCCTTTTGAACGCTGTATTTTCATCAATTGTTTCACCACCACCCAAAAAATGGATGATACAAATGCAGTGAAAGAATATAGAATAATAGGGTCGGAAGGGACTTTGGAGTGAATAGTAATGAATATGTGCAAAAACTTCAAGCTAGTTTCTGGATCACATGTATTCCAAGTGTTCTTTAGGAAAGACACTGAGATGTAACCAGATTGTACTAACCACAAACTTAGCTTGAGGTTTGAAGAAGAAATATCAGCTTCAACATCAGGTAAAACTACAGACCAAATAAGAAAAAAATCAGCAACTGATTTTCAACTTACCTTCCTTTATCCCTCTCAAAATTACTTTCTGGTTGTCTGTGGAGATTCTCAGTTTTCCAGGTCATAGTTGTCTCAAAAGTGCTTTTTCAAAAGGCAACTTTCTAGTTCCTGTCTTTCATATTTATGCATTGACCTTCTAGGTGTTTGCCAAAGTGAACATTGATCTGGAACGGTTTGGAGCTCGTGTGAGAGATGAAATTGGCTTCTTGGGCCGTGAGTGTGAGCTAAACCCTCCTAGATTATTGCATTTTGATGCCTGGGGGCAACGTGTGGACCAAGTGACCACCTGCCCAGCCTGGAAGAGGCTGAAGGATATCTCTGCTGAGGAGAGCCTTGTGGCTGAAGGTTATACAAGGAGATATTCCAGTTGGAGGTACTGCTGAGATTTATGGGAGCTGTGCAAAGCCATGTGAACCTGTTTGGGTCTCTCTTGCATATTCTTGAATCCTAGCATGTTTGCTAGGATTCTTTTTTGTAGTAATAATTAATTTAATTTAATTTAGATGCTGCCCAATTACCAGTACATCTCTGAGGGAGATGGGCATTTTAGAAATAGGAAACATACATACGTCCATCCATACATACACATTCTAGTCATATTAAACAGCAAAGTCTACTTTATATTGCTTAGTCATTGAGTGCTTTGCACCCAAGGATTGTTTTGCTATAGTCTTCCTTTTGTGTTGTTTTTTTGTTTTTTTACAGAATAATGACTTGTATTAAAGTTTTAAGATATACAGATAAAAAGCTAATGCAAATTAAGAAAAATATTTAAAAAGTAAAAACAAAATATAAAAAGTGCAGATAAAATTGTAAAGGTATATAGTAAAAAGGACAAAAAGCTATCCAAAGACTTGACTTCCCCCTATCTCTCAAGTACAAACCATTTCAATAACTTATCATAATTCCCAAGTGCACTGTTTACAAATATCCTTGAAATCTCCAAAGTTAGAATATTTTGCTCCATTCTGTATTAGTGGGTCACTTCTCTTTCAATTATAATCTTTAGTTTGTTTTGGTTCTATGTCCAACCTTCAAGGTCCTTTTATCATGGTTTTTTTTCCCTAATTTACAATGTTTTTCCCACAGGAAGGTTTATTATATTTAATTTCAAATTCTTCCTCTTTTTACAGAATTCTAAACCATCCATAAGATGAATTATTATTATTATTATTTATACGCAGAACTACCCCCTCTTCCCCACACCACTGCCACCGGTCTGCAGAGCCAGAGCCTTCTGGAGACCATTGTCATATATTCTCATTGCAGGGAGCTGCTGTCTGCAGTGGGTGTGGGTGATCCCCAGTCCTCTCTTTCTCGGGAGAGGAATTCTGAAAAGCTGGTTCCTATATTAGCTCCTCATTCCATTGCACTTTTGGGCTCTCCAGTAACCAACTACTTTACCATTGCTTCCTTGGAAGTCCTTTCCCGAGTAGTGTTCTAACTCTGTGAGTGACAGGACAGTTTGTGAAACCATGCCAAATACAGTTTCATGCATTTCTCTTTTCATAGCCGTATTCATCAGGCTGCCAAGCTGTATCTTTTTTCGTTTTCTTCTGCTTGCTACGGGTCTCCTCTAGCCATGACTGATGGAGCAGCAAAAGTAATTGAGGTAAGCCTTTAATGTTTCAAAGGGGGAACTGCTGGACTAAGTGGCTGTTTTTGTTATTTAAAACCCCCAGGTGTCCTTAGTAACATTTGTAAAGATCTCTCTGTCCTATCCCCTATCCCTCTATTTTATGCCAACAAATTGGAAAGTCACATTCATTTTGTACCTGTTGGATAATCATAGCTCTTTTCATCTACACCATCAAAAAAATTCCCCTAAAGGACAGTTGGATTCTCCCCCCGGCCCCCAATAATACTCTCCCAGGATCTGGCTCCAATTCCAGATCATTTTACTTTGTAAGCCACCCAGAATCACTGAGAGTGAATTGGGCGGCCATATAAATTTCCTTAAGTAAGTATAAATAATGAATCATGTCCTGTCACTCCCAGAGCCCGTACAACTACATTGGGCCTATGAAATAAGCCCCAGTTGATGATGCAATTTAACAATAGATCCTGAAAATAGTCTTGACAGGGAAGAGGAGAACATTTGGCTGCTGAGTAGAAGAGCTGGTTGGACCACAGCATCCTTCAACTGCTGCCTATTTGTTGTTACTGTGGGTGGAGTCAGCAGAAGTGTAGTTATGCCCGCTGATGGCTGATTTGCTAAGGCCAGAAGTCAAAGGCCAGGCCGGTCTGAGCTCCAGTTGAATTTCTGCAGATAAAAGGTCCCCCAATTGTCAAGCCATCTTACAAGGGTCCCTTCCAGGCCTCTACCAGAGAGGTTTTATAGCCTGGGCTGCAGCTCCCTACTCCCAATTCATCTGGCATTCTTAATCCCGAAGAGCCACCCAGGAGAGCAACCCAGGGCACCCTGTCTCAAAAGGAAGCATTGAGGCCCCTCTGGGTCTTTTAATTGGAGGCCACTGGCTGAGTGGCTGCATGGGTTAATCCAGCCCAGAGTCTTGTGTGCTAGCAGATATTGATTCTGGCCTAGTTCCTTTCTGCTGTGTCCCATAGAGTACAAAGGCCTTGGTGACTGTGCTTGCTTTAGGCCATGACCCT
Organism: Notechis scutatus; assembly: GCF_049901735.1. Lineage (NCBI taxonomy): Eukaryota > Metazoa > Chordata > Lepidosauria > Squamata > Elapidae > Notechis > Notechis scutatus. Next base: position 3,530,116 of record NC_142021.1, on the reverse strand, counting down.
TGAGACCTGTGGGAGTAGTATCTTTGGAGAAGCTCCCTTGCCCAACTTTGCTGTTGCCATGACCCCGTCTGGCAGCTGTCCTGCTGTGCCAGGGGTTCCTGACTGTCTTCAGTGCAAGAGATGCACAACGGTGCCTGATGGTGATGATGACCACCGTGTACTTGTATTCCTCTTGCTTGCGTCAACCCATCTCATATGGGAATTAAAGGCAGGGCTGACAGATACTTCATCTCTCCACCCATCTATATACAGTACCTGCCTTTTGTCTCTTGCTTGCAACTCCACCAGTCTTTAGGTATCCCAAAACCCCTGGAAGAAGCCTATGCTCATTTGACCTCAAGTGACCCCAAGACCTTCTGGATCTCTGGCCAATGGATGACGGAACGCAAAGGCGGCTCTGATGTCGGTAAGGGGGTGCAACGTGGGAGCCATACAGTTTAGCGAATAAGACTGTATTTGGGTAGGCGGATTTATTCAACAGCATTTGCATTTAAAGATGTTAGGCTATTTTTCTCACAGGGTACGCTGGGGAAAATTGGAAGAGGGAGTTGTGAAGGTCACCATAAATTCCTGAATGAAAGGCAGGATCAAAACCTAAGTAATCAATTAGTGGTCATCTTTTAGGGAAAAATTCCCAGCACAAAAATGTGGTTTTTTATTCCCAGGAGGTGGAACAGAAACTGTTGCACGGGAACTTCCAGATGGCTCCTACAGTCTGCATGGTTTCAAATGGTTCACATCAGCTGCTGATTCAGACATGACGCTGACATTGGCAAGGATCGTGGGCCCTGATGGGCAGATAAAACAGGTCAGATTCCCAGGTCAACCCAAAGAATATGAAACAGTAGCTTGCAAGTAGTTGCGCGGTTACAAATGTCCGAATTCCAGCTCCGTTTATTTGGTCTTACGCTAGCAACTTTTGTGTGGCAGGGCTCCAGAGGCCTCTCTCTCTTCTACCTGAAAATATATGAGGATGGGAAGCTGAATGGCATAAAAATACAGAGGCTGAAAGAGAAGCTGGGCACAAGGGCATTGCCAACTGCAGAGCTGTTGCTGGATGGAGCTCGAGCACATCTGGTAGGAACCACAGAGAAAAGTATTTCCTCCATTCAGTACATTGAGAGGAGCACAGAGACTAGCCTAGGAAAGGATTAAAGGTCGAAGCATTCACAACAGACAGTTGTTCAGGCTCTGCGTGAACACTTCTGAGGAGTGGAAAAGCTACACAGGGGAAGATCCTCACCTCTAGTGTCTGGTGCGGCTTACTTCAAATGATTTCTGTTGTTTTTAAAACTGTTAGTGGGGGGAGGGAGCCTGAGACTTCTGAACAATGGTCCAAAAAACTTTAGACACCAGAGGATGGCACCACAGGCCTTTTTGGTGCATTCAATAGCAAACATGGCTTTAGCATCCTATGTTGCTCCTTTGCTTGAATTGTGCGTACTCAACTTTATGGTCCATCTGATCTGCAGACCTTATACATTTTTAGAATTACTTATTTAAATTGTTGGTTTGTAGGTCCAATCTTTCTAGCTTTGCTTCAAACCAAATGCTCTTCTCTTTCTCGGATCCTGAAAATCTTATTTAAGAATTTTGTGTTTTTTTTTTGCAAATGTATCAATATTGCCCATTTAATTGTATTTAAGTTTTTAAGGGGAGGCAAATCAAATAGTTTGAAGCTGTTCCTTGATGCTTTCAGATCTCTATGGAAGGCCAGGGAATACCTTACATCGGCAACATGATGAACATCGCTAGGATCTATAATGCTGTGTCTGCAGCAGGAAGTATGAGAAGGTGATTTTCAAGACTAAAAAGTAGAAGCAACTAGGAAAAAACTATATCTGGAAAAATTAAAAGCAATTCAGTTCTTCTGGTATTTCAAGGATAGTTAGGCAAACTTAAATAAGTGTGAACAATCGGAAAAAGTAGTTTGGCATGTCCTAAATTTCAAACTGCTAGAGATGTGGTGACATCATCTGAAAATGTTGGCCAATTTTTATCTATTTATTTATTTATTATATTTTTGTCAAGCATGTATTAGATAACAAATATAATTAGAACATGATTATGATTACATGAAATAGGTACAAATAAAAGGACAGGGACGGTAGGCACATTGATGCGCTTATGCACGCCCCTTACAGACCTCTTAGTAATGGGGTGAGGTCAACAGTAGGTTAAAGTTTTGGGGGTTTGGGAAAGAAAGCACATTTCTTGCAGACTGTAGAGGATTACTCAGGCCTCTTAACTGTTTCAACATCTTCATGCACTTATCTGCAAAGTTTGTTTTAAGCAAAAAGAATATGCCCAGAAAAATATCCATTTTATTCTCCAATATCGGAAGCATGTAGAAGGGTTGTTCCTGTAGTCTCTTTAACGAAAAATTGAATTAATTTTACCACCTAGAAGTTGGATTGATAGAAGAAGAAGCTTCTATCCCTCAAATGTATAACATTATATATTGACTTCCATGATATCAGATATAATACAGGTCTCCTGCGAGAGCAGGGGGTTGGACTAGATAAGCTACAAGGTTCTTTCCAACTCTGTTACTGTTATACAGTGTTATGCCTTAATTAAAGAATGAAATTAAATTCTGGGAAATAGCAGAAATACATTTGAAGTAGGAGCAAAGGCAACATTTAATTCCTGTGGTTGGCTTTGTTCCCATCCATAGAATTGTTGACCTGGCACGGGATTACGCCACCAAAAGGGAAGCCTTTGGAAAACCCCTTAAAGATCACCCTTTGCACATGCAAACTCTGGCACGAATGGAGGTAAGCACATGCACTCTTGAGTCCAGGTGTACTTGGGAAAGATTCAAGCATGTTGTCCTGAATTTGTCCAGGAACTTGCCACATACAGGGAAACTGCCATTGCCACCCATAATTCCTGCTTTGTAGTTTACCATGTGATTATTGCTCCAGGTGATTGTAGAGGGAGGAAGCAGGAGGGGGAAAGGAGGAAGTTGCCAGCCTTGCTCAGACAAACTGCCTTCCCACTTGTGCAGGTGCAAAGCCAAGCAGCGTTCCTGCTGGCGATGGAGCTGGCGAGACTGCTTGGCCTGGAAGAAACGAAGATGGCGACGGAGCAGGAGAAGCACATGCTGAGGCTGCTCATCCCTCTCGCTAAACTTTATACTGCAAAACAGGTCACACTCAGTTTGATACCATGGGATAAGCCGTGGTGTCCCTGACTGGCAAAGAGGGCACCTCTACAGGGCAGGTGTTCATAGGAGCTGAGGGGAGGAAAAATCTGCGCAGGCTGTTACCTTTCTGACTGGATGTTTGGCCATTGAGTCTCTTGGTTCAAAGAATTGGGAATCCTTGTCAGCCCCTCTTCCCCTAACAACGTTTATTCAAAGGCATCAGTTTTTGTCACAAACTTATGAAGGCAGGTGCGTTTGAATGAAATGGGTTGGTCAGAAGAGGAGCTAATGGGTTCCTGGTTATTTGGTTTGGCTGAAGCCCATAAGCAGACAGACCCCTGAATCTTCACGTAAACGTGGCTGACGTGTCTTTCCTGCCTTTAAAGATCAAATGCACAAAACAAAAACATTCAAACATTTACGTATCTGGTGGGCTGTTGTTTGTGCTTCTCCTAGCCTGGCATATTTGTCGGGTGTAAACAAGTCAGTTTGTATTTCAGGCTATCGCTGTGGCCTCAGAAGGCCTGGAGTGTTTCGGAGGACAGGGCTTCATGGAAGACACAGAACTGCCTGTTGTTCTTCGGGATATCCAGGTAAAGAAGCACTGGACTTTTTTTTTTTGCTTCTTCTACTTCCTTCTTTCTTGCAGCCTGGTGCTATTTTAGGGAGAAAAAGCAGGAAGAGAAACTTGCACCTTAGTTCCTTTTGTTTCACCTTTTCTTCCTGATATTAGCTTGTTATCGCAAAGTTCTGAGATCATGAAGAAAAGGGGGGAAAGTAATTCAGGCCTCTGAATACTCAGAAAGATCTTTCTTAAAGAATGCAGTCGCTTATAATGAATATTTTCCTTTGAAAAAAACAATAGTATTGGGAAACTTTGGGACTGTTATGCCTGGTCAGCCCAACTTACCCCTCCAGGTTGGTGCTCTGGCATCTGTTTCTTGAGCTCTGTTTCCCTTTCACTGCCAGGCGCTATCAATCTGGGAGGGAACCACGAACATCCTGTGCCTGGATGTTCTGCGCTGCATTTTCAAGAGCCAAGGAAAAGTGCTGGATGTCTTTTTCTCCACTGCCCAGGTAAGCACCAATAAATGAGTTTCTCACACTAACTATAAATGTTAAAATTTCAAATGCACCTCGTAGGAGCAATAGGCTCAGTCAGCCTCATGTAAAATGAGGTGGTCCTTGTTGACATTGATGTGCTGCTATTGCCACTTCAGAACTCACTTCGATGCAGTTAGCAGTCTCTTTCATCTTGTTCATAGTTAACAGAAATTGGTTCATGAGAGAAATTGGTTTTTTAAGTAGCACAGTCCAAATTTACTGCCACTACTTATGGTATTTTGCCTACAGTCAGGGTGAAAAATATAACCTTCATCTGCCATAGTAGAAACCAGTCCAAGGGTCTTAAATCTAAAGCACAGGCAGACCCAGAGACTTCTAAAAATGACAATTCCACAGCAACATTTAATGTGTCAGAAGAAAAAAAATAACATATGATTGGGGAGGCATTGTATTAAGTAAATTTGAGCTAAATGCCAATGATTTAAGATCAGTTCTGCTAGGCTTACCCACAAATTTTGGATAGGTAACCCTCAAAAGACCAGCACGGTCCTTAGCCTGAACAAAGCTGTGACGCTGATCTCCACAGGTACTTAGGTCACCAGCTCATTTTGAGGTGCCACGAAGCATATCCTTATTTTGTTTGCAACCATCTTGCAGGGAAATAGAGAATCCTATTTTCAGAGAAGTAGCAGCCGAGTAACCTCTTTTGCTAGCCGGACGTACTGTGAGTTATTAGGTGTGTTTGTTCTGGGGGTTCCTTGCAGACCAAGTTGGAGGCAGCTACTCAGCAGTCCGAACTGCAGGCTTCTGTGCAAATAATTCAGAATAATCTGCAAAAACTCAAGCAGTTTGTTCGAAGAATGGACTCAAAGGGAGAAGCTGGCTGGCAGCTTGCAGCGAGAGACTTTTCCTATACTTTGGCATGGACCTATGAAGGTAATGAAAGAATTGCCTCAAAATCTTGTGCTTCCTTACCACAAAAATCATTTCCAATGGTTGAATGTTGCTCAGAAAGACTCTGAAACAACCCAGCATTCGGGGTTTGTATGCACCGCTTATAAAAGAACAAATATTTTCCAATACAAAAAGCTCTTGTTGTAAAGTTGGAGCAGACAGGAAACCAAAACTGATTCCAAGCCCCATAGCTGATGGCAACCAGGCTAATTAGAGAATCATAAAAACTAGCAAAATTAGTCTCCTCTTCTATAAATGGGATTTGAAGCAGTGCAACCCTTGGGGTTTTAAGTCAAGAGCTCAGCCAAGCCTCTTATTTGTCACCTTTAGCTGCTGCATCACCTTCCTAGGCATACTTCTGACTATTTAACAAGCTCAGTATTCTTTCCTAATTCCATAGCTCATGCTGTGAACCGTTCTCCCCAAATCCAAGCTTGGCAGTGGCAAAAGAAGCAGCAGGAAGACCTTTCTTTAGGAGAAAGGGGTTCCTGGAATGCCATTAATGGGGATTAATCAGAAGACTTTAAAAGGATCTTGCAAATTATTCCCCACAGTGGAGAATTCCCCATGTGGTCAAGTGTGGAGCTGATTCAGGTTACAGGATAGATCTCATTAGGATGATGGATCAGACATGTCCATAGACTGTGTGTTTAATTCCCACAGGAGTCCTTCTACTGGAGCATGCCGCCAGGGCTGGTGCATCAGACACAAACATCTACGCTGCTCAGAGGTATTCATTAAATCTAACACCAAAGCCAAGACCGAGAAACCCAAAAGATTGCACACACTAACGTGGGAAACGCGCATCCTGACTTGCATATGCACACGCCATTTAAGTGAGCGGCAAGGGCTTGTGCACACTGGCCACTCGCATGGAACATCCCCTCTCCCCACTCCCCCCCCACCCCGGTCCAGAAAGCCAGCAACATTGGGAAACTCTGTTCTAACTGGTTGTGTGAACAAGTTCCCTTCCTGGGTTCTGGGGAAATCATTCACCTCTGTCCTAATGAGCGGGTATGCAATAATTTGTTTACACCAACTCAAAATGCTCAGCCAAAACCTTTCTCTCCAATTTTTTGATATATATGTGTCATTAAGCTCAAGGCTTAATCAAAGCTTTGTGTTATATTCTTATTGAATGTTGATTGTCGCAGACCTGCATCAGTAGTTAAGATGTGCCATCACTTTTCAATCATAGGAGCAGGAAGCAACGTTCAGGTAGATGGGTCTGAAACTAAGAAATCCCGTTTTAATTTGAAGACAAAAGGCTTTCTTCTCTCTTCTACAGGTGGTGTCAGGAGGGTGTCTGCCTTGTGGACAGACAAGAGAAGGCTGGTTCTTACAACTCTGAAGCAGTTTCCCTGGATAAATCTTTGGTTTATGATGGGTATTCTTCTCTGAGAGGAAAACTGTAGTAATTAACAGCTGATCACTAAAAAAAATAAAGGACAGGAATACAAAATTAAATCCATATTATTTAACAGGAAAGATAATATATCTGGCTTTCCACAGTCCTTGGGTAATGTTTTATAGCCAAAGTGTACTTGCAGATGCTCAGTATTATGCCATTTGACTCTCATTTTTGACCATTTGACTACCTGTAGTGATCTTGGCAAGTTTTATTTTCTCAATTAAAAGTGATTTACAATGTGGATTTCATGTTTCTTTTTCTGTTCCATTCTGATTTCTTTTTTAAAAAGTGTTAAACAAGAATTACACAGAACCTTTTCTAAATTTTTGTTTATGAATGATAGATTAAAAAAAGAATTTCTATGCCTCTGCATACTTTGAATAAAGAAATGTCTGGCTTGCTAATAGTTATTTTCTTAATAATTTACAAACTATATTATCTCTGGTTTTCCCTGGTTTACCCCTTTCCATAACTCTCATTGCACTTGTATATTATGAAATTGATTCAACATACCGGTATCTTGGGCTAAACAACTAAACCCAAATAAATGAAGACAGATGGATTATTGTTGTAGTTCGAGCTTATTTTCTACCATTCTAATCATTCTATTAATGATTGATTCTCTTGATGCCATTAAAGATTTGGGGTCCTGGGGCCAGAATATGTGGGACAATGAAGTCAAGAAACGGGCTACGTATATGCAAGGACTACTACCTACATAATTTATAGTTCTGCCTTTGCGTAGAGCTGCCCCAACCAGCTGTCAATGCTTTGCTGGGAGTCCGGTGTACATTGTTTTATTTTTTTACATGCTAACAATTTTTGGATCTTCAAAATTCTTTGGCTGTTTTATGTGAGACAGCTTTAGGCCACCACATTGGAGACAGCTCTGGAGGCTGCCAAAAGGGAGATGTGGCCAGAGCAATCTCAGTTAAGGCAGCAAACATGGTTACCCTCTAAATAGCAGGTTCCATAAGAGCTTTCGGGGAAGAGACCTCGCAGGTAACTGATGCAGGAAATTGAAACTGCAAGCAGCCTTTTCACCAGAATCAGGGACTCTTGCTCAGAAGCAATTCGGCTTGGAAAGAGGGCCGTTTCCTGCATCAGACAAAAAGGAGTTGTACATCTGTTAAGAAAGCAAATTCAAAAGCAAATCGCCCATTTTCTTTCCTAAGCATTTTATTCATCGGGGGTTTCATATCTTCAAGGTTTTATGCTTCTGACTGATATGCACGATTTGGGCAGTAGCCATATTAATTTAGAGAGCTGGCTTTTAGGTCACAACCTAAAGGAAGAGGAGACAGTTCTATGTTTGATATAATTTTTACATTCAAGCAACGTGCATCCAGCTTGTGCTTATCCTTTGATCTGTTCATCGGTGATGAGCACAAATTGCCATCAGCACTTTCCTGGATACGAGTTTCTTTCGTCCTCTAATTCTGCCTCTGAAATATCTCGGAATTTTTTCTCCTTTCAAACTCTGCATTTTATGCATTGCTGTCTTTATTGCATTTTTCATCCTTAACTCTTTTTTGTAAACTTTTACATCTTTATTTTAAAACATTTAAGGGACAAAATGGCTGGATAAAATGTAACAGAAGACAATAAGAAAGGACTGTGTAGCTTGAATATAAAATATGAGTCAATAAACAAAATGTTACAATTGTCAGAACATTCTGACTCTCTCAGTTTTGAGGGGATTGTTTGTTTTTATTATTGTTTTAAAGGTTTAAATCTTTCTTTAAAAACATTTACAGGCAAAATAAAGAAGAAGACAAAGACAAAAAAGACATTATGGGTGAAAATAAATCTAATTGAAAATAATTTGACATGTTTTCAAATTGATTTTTAAATCAATGCATGTTATGCCCTAATTTGTTTTTAAATCAAAGCCAGTGAAGAGAAAAAAATGTTTTTAGTAATAGTTTAAGGGGAGGTGACGGAAAAGAAAAAGCTTCATAATAATTTAAGGAATAGCCAATTGAAGAGAAAATATACTTTATAGCAATAATTTGAAAAATAGGGAGCTGTAGAATGAAAGGCTCTTTTTGACAATAATTTAAGGAGCAGGCAACGGAATATTGATTTATTACAAATAATAAAATGGAAAAAAAATGAGAGTACACTTCAAAACGCTCTGATTTTGGCGGGAAGAGGGAGGCCATCTTGGTCCACCATCATTTCCCCTCAGGTGCCTCATCCCTCCCCCCATCTCTGCCTAGGCAGTTCTGCTCTCAGTCGCTCTTTTTGCTCTTTATTTCTTTTTCTTTTATTTCTTGCTATTTATTGCCTCTCACATTCTCTCCTGGGCTCTGAGCAGCCTATAAGCCTCCCAACAGAAAGATTAAAATAGCTAAAATAACTTTTATTCCTGTAAGGAGTTGGGTACTGACTGGGTTGCCTGCTTCTCTCTTTCTTTGGAGCATCAAAGCTCTTTTCATTTTATTTGGGAGGCAAAAAGTGGCCCAATTGGTAAAATTCTGTTTTTGTTTTTTTTCTCTCTCTCTCTCACTCTGCCATCCCCACTTCTGTTTAGTTAAGCCTCAGACGAAGCTCTCTTTTCAGCTGAAGCAAGATAAAAAATTTCGGTGGGAAAAGGCAAAATATTCTATTTTTTTAGTGAATGAAGCACACAAAATATTATTATTTTTTCTTCTTCTTTCAGATTATACCCTGCTTTTGCATTTCTGATCTGTTATTATAAAAAAAAAACCTCAATAAGTTAAGGAATAACTAATTGAAGAGAAAATATACTTTATGGTAATAATTTAATAGAGAACTGAAGAAGAAAGGACTTTTTAAAAACAATAAGGGGCAGGCAATCGTAGAAAAGTATCTCCTTTGAATATCTATCTATTACAAATAATAAAATAAAGAAAATAACACTAACTTTTCAAAGAGCTCTGAGGTGATTTTGGAGGCCATTTTGATCCACCCATCATTTTTGCCTCAGACATCTCATTCCTCCCTCAGCCCTGCCCGGGCAGCTCTCCTCTCAGGCACCTTTTTAGCTCGTTATTTCTTTTTCTCTTATTTATTGCCTTTTCTGTTCTCCCCCAGCTCATAAGCCTCCCAACAGAAAGATTAAAATAGCTAAAATAATATTTCTTCTTGTAGGGAACTGTATACTGACTGGGCTGCCTGCTTCTTTCTTTCGTTGGAGCATCAAAACTCTTTTCAATTTATTTGGGAGGAAAAATTGGCCCAATTAGTAAAATTCTGTTTTGTTTTTTCCTCTCTTTCTCTCACTCTGCCATCCCCACATCTTTGTAGCTCAAAAAGCATTTCTTCCTTCCTATTCTTTTTCCTATAGGAGTTGGCTACCGACTGGGCAAGCTGTTATCTCTCTTTCTTTTGAACATCAAAACTCTTTTCATTTTATCAGGGAGGAAAAAAGGTGGCCCAATTAGTAAAATTCTGGGTTTTTTTTTTCTCTTCCTCATCCTTGATCCTCATGTGAAACCAGCTCAGGGGAGAAGCTGTTTGCACATGCAGGAACTGGGTATGTCTACTTTGAAGTGAAATCCTATCCCATTCCAGACCCCCTATGCCAGAGGTCTCCAAACTTGGCAACTTTACGACTTGTGGACTACAACTCCCACAATTCTCCAGCCAGCTATGCTGTCTGAGGAATTCTGGGAGTTGAGGTCCACAAGTCTTAAAGTTGCCAAGTTTGGCGACCCCTGCCCTATTCTTTGGGGCAGCCCCCGAGATTTTAGAAGGCTCCTGTCATGTCATCCCTGAGTCTTTCTTTTCATCAGATTTGACATACCCATTTCCTGCAAACATTCTTCGTATGTTTTAGCTTCCCCTAATCCTCTTTGTTGCTCTTCTCTGCACTCTTTCTAGAGGCTCAACGTCTTTAAAAAAAAAAAAAAACATCGTGGCGACCAAATGGATGCAGTATTCCAAGGGTGGCTTTACCTCCTTTCGCTTCCTTCCTTGGGCGGACTTCGGGGAGCCGGCCCTGCGATTGCAGAGGCGCTGCAGAGATTGCCCGGCTCCGGCTTTTGCCCCCCTTTGCAATGGGGAAGGATGAGTCGGGGGGCTTCCCGCCGCCCCGCAGCAAAGAACAGCCCGAAGAGTTAGCTGCAAATCGCTAGGCGTCCCCGCCCCCTCTCTTGGCCCAGCCCAGAGCCGCTCTCGCAACGTCCCGGGGGTGGAAGAGCTGCCTTAAAACTCGCCATCCTTTGCTCTCGCACTCGCGCCTTCCCTGAACCGTGAGAACCTCCCCACCCCACATCCCGGGGCACCCGCCTGTCCCAAACCCGTGTAGAAACGACCTGCAGGAGGGCAAAACTTGGCCCCGGCCGCCGGCGCACTTCTCCAGCGGGAGCCTTTGCGGGAACCGGGAAACTGCCGAGCGCTCGAGGGTGCAACCATGGAGGCGCCTCGGATGGGGAACCTCTATCTGGAAGACCCCTTGCTCCAGGGATACCTGAGAGCCCACCTGCCCGCCCAGGTGCGTGAGCGCCAGACGGGGACTCGGCGGTGGGGGCCTCAGGGCTGGCTCGGTGCTTTTTCGCCGCCTTTGCTGCCTGTGGACGCTTCCTCGTCGCTTTTGCTCCTCCGTTCCCTGTCACCGCCCAGGTCCATTGACCGGCCAGGGACTGGAGGGTGAGATGCGCACCCGGTTGGGAACCCTCGCACGGCCGGGTAAGGGGATGGACTAGAAGACCTCGGAGGCTCCTTCTAATGGTTCTGTGGCAGAGCCAAGGGCGGTGGAAAGCTCCAATTCTGTGCAGTTTAGATTTTTGGAGCACTTCCCACCTGCTGTTGTAAGGCAAAAAGGGAGAAATTAAAATACCTGGAGTGGCGGACCCTTCCCTGTTCCTGGGACTAGAGCAAAAGGTGCTCCCTTGCCTTAGCAGCCAGAATAGCCTTTCCCCCCTAGCATCTCCCATTCCTCTTCCAAGCACAGCTTGCACCCTTTTAATGCTGAAGATGAAGAAAACTTCCTCTCTTCCCGACAGGGCCTTAAGTCATAGGAGAGGCTGTTTCCCTTAACTTGGATCTCTGCCTCTTATGTAAGAGTGTCCCCTCCAACCTTCTTCAAAGGGGTGCTACTGTACACTTCTCTTCCCCCAGCCAGCTGGTGTGAGGTTACAAAATAGGACGGGACAGTTTACATCATGCTGGGAAGGAAGGAAAACTGGCAGAAGAATATTAAATCAGTAGAAATTGATTAGGGACTTCATATGTTGGGGAAGGGGGAAGTTGAGTTTCCATGAGAAGAGCTCCATCTCCTCTTGAGTTATGATGGCAGAGTTGGATCATGTTTTTCCTGAAGTAGTTTTAAACTTTGATATTTCCATTTTTGGGGACCCTGTCATAATTTTGAACACTCACTGATTAAGTCCTTGTTCATTAAGGGAGGACTACCTTTAGAATATGCTGTCTCTGCTGTTCATTCAGACAAATTGTGTAATGCAATATTATCAAAAGGAAAAATCTTTAAGCAAATACCTATATGTTGCATACCATTGCTTATCCGAGGGAGATGGGCAGTTAATAAATAGGAGAATGGAATGGAATGTTTACATGAACATCCTGATTCTGGAAACACAAATTTGCAGCCTTGAAAAAAACAGCAATGATCCAATTCACTTATTAGATTACAGCAATAGGGTTTCAATACGATACAATACCATTGCAAACAAATTATACAAAAACACATCTTAACTTGTAGCATCTACAAGTTAAGCACCTGTGGTCCTTTTTAATATTGCAGTTCACACCATTAGCCATGGTGGCTAAGGCTGTTCGAAGTTTCTGGCTCAGCCACATTGAGTGAGTGACAATTTCTACCACCTTTTCCTTATGTAGTGCAACCTCAAAATTGTTAAATCATTATGTACAGCAAATGTCACACATTTTGTAATATTCCACCACAAGTAAACCATCCATATCACTAGCAGCTCAAAGGTTATAAGTCACTTTTTCCAAGGCCTTCATAACTTTGAAATGTTGTTAAACAAATGCTTATAAGCCAAGAACTAGCTGTACATTTATATTTGTTTTTTCCTCCAGCTGCCCAAAGACAAATCATGCATTAGATTCCCACTCAGGCTAAAGAGCTAAACAAGCTCTGGAAGCCTTGGGAGAACCACAAAAAACTTAGATTCTTATATCCCTCTTCAATGCTGTATTTTCATCAATTGTTTTACCCAAGGAAAGGATGATGGGAATACAGTGAACTGAGCTTGAAACTGAGCTCGTATACATTCTGAGCGTTCTTTAGGAAAGACACTGAGAGGCAACTTGGTTGCTCTAAGAACTAACCACAAACTTAGCTTGTTTGAAGAAGCCACACCGGATGAAACTGCTGGCCACATAAGAAAGAAACCAGCAGCCCTTCAACTTAGCTTCTTTTGTTCCTTTCAAAATGACCTTCTGGTTCCTGTCCTACCCCTCTTCACGTTCCATATTCATGCATTGACCTTGTAGGTGTTTGCCGAGGTGAACATTGATCTGGAACGGTTTGGAGCTCGTTTGAGAGATGAAATTGGCTTCTTGGGCCGTGAGTGTGAGCTAAACCCTCCTAGATTATTGCATTTTGATGCCTGGGGACAGCGTGTGGACCAAGTGATCACCTGCCCAGCCTGGAAGAGGCTGAAGGACATCTGTGCTGAGGAGAGCCTTGTGGCTGAAGGTTATACAAGGAGATATTCCAGTTGGAGGTACTGCTGAGATTTATGGGAGCTGTGCAAAGCCATGTGAACCTGTTTGGGTCTCTCTTGCATATTCTTGAATCCTAGCATGGCTTAAAGTTTGGTAGGGTTTTTGTTTAACAATAACTGATTAAATCCATTTCATTAAAGTCCATTAAGAGTTATCAGAAACAACAACATATATTTTAACCTAATAACCCAACCTTATAGTCCTTTCTTTTCTGGTCAACAGGACCTGTCTGCTTTACCCAAGTACATTTTTTTCTGAGCAGGCAGGCCCCCCTGCACAAAACTATCTCTAGATTTCAGGGGGTATTAACCCTAGCATGCTGCATTCCTCTGCCCAAGCAGTTCTGAAGGGCTAATGTAAAAAAGTTCCATATGAGCTGAAACTATAGCTGACGTCCTGTTGTATTGCCCCCTCTATAAGGACCTATTTACCAGATTAAATACCCCAGAAATTCCAGCCTCTTTTATGTACAACTACTATTATTGGATTGGTATAATATGGTAGCCCTGAACGAAGCTAAGTTTTGCTACACTTGTCTTTAAAATTAAGCGGTCCTTGATCACCCACTGATGATTTTATCCATCAGTTGTAATACTGTATATTACTACATAATGTCCTGTCCTGTCCTGTTCTGTTTTATTTTAACGTTTAATTTTTGTCCTGGTCTGTGACCATAATAAAGATTGATAGAAACCTGGCCGTGTTGCTTCTTCTCACTTATAGATGTTAGGTCCTTTATTATTTTAACTTTTTCTTTTATCATCTACTAGGATAAATTTCACACACACACACACACACACACCCCACTGTGCTTCTTCTGGTCTACTACGCATTAAACTGAATTGGTAACTGCTTTTTGGATATTTGGCTCTGCTCTCTTTGTTCTTCAATTCACCAACAGCTTCCTTGGTTTCCTTTCAGTTTCCTTCTTTTTCAGTTTCCAGTGTTTCAAATCTGCCATAAAGGCATTTGGGGAGGAATGCCAAGTACACCTTCGTGTATTTTTCTTTTCACAGCCGTGTTTATCAGATTGCCAAGTTGTATCTTTTTATGCCCATTTGTGCTTGCTATGGATGCCCTCTAGCCATGACTGATGGAGCAGTAAAAGTAATTGAAGTAAGTCTTTAATGTTTCAAAGGGGGAACTGCTGGACTAAGTGACTGTTTTTGCTATTTAAAACCCCCAGGTGTCCTTAGTAATATTTGTAAAAAATCTCTCTGTCCTATCTTTCTTTGTTATGCCAACAAATTGGGAAGTCACATTCATTTTGTACCTGTTGGATAATCATATTTCTTTCCATCTACACCATCAAAACAATTCCCCTAAAGGACAGTTGGATTCTCCCCCGGCCCCCAATAATACTCTCCCAGGGTCTGGCTCCAATTCCAGATCATTTTACTTTGTAAGCCACCCAGAATCACTGAGAGTGAATTGGGCGGCCATATAAATTTCCTTAAGTAAGTATAAATAATAAATCATGTCCTGTCACTCCCAGAGCCCGTACAACTACATTGGGCCTATGAAATAAGCCCCAGTTGATGATGCAATTTAACAATAGATCCTGAAAATAGTCTTGACAGGGAAGAGGAGAACATTTGGCTGCTGAGTAGAAGAGCTGGTTGGACCACAGCATCCTTCAACTGCTGCCTATTTGTTGTTACTGTGGGTGGAGTCAGCAGAAGTGTAGTTATGCCCGCTGATGGCTGATTTGCTAAGGCCAGAAGTCAAAGGCCAGGCCGGTCTGAGCTCCAGTTGAATTTCTGCAGATAAAAGGTCCCCCAATTGTCAAGCCATCTTACAAGGGTCCCTTCCAGGCCTCTACCAGAGAGGTTTTATAGCCTGGGCTGCAGCTCCCTACTCCCAATTCATCTGGCATTCTTAATCCCGAAGAGCCACCCAGGAGAGCAACCCAGGGCACCCTGTCTCAAAAGGAAGCATTGGGGCCCCTCTGGGTCTTTTAATTGGAGGCCACTGGCTGAGTGGCTGCATGGGTTAATCCAGCCCAGAGTCTTGTGTGCTAGCAGATATTGATTCTGGCCTAGTTCCTTTCTGCTGTGTCCCATAGAGTACAAAGGCCTTGGTGACTGTACTTGCTTTAGGCCATGACCCTTGAGACCTGTGGGAGTAGTATCTTTGGAGAAGCTCCCTTGCCCAACTTTGCCGCTCAGCGACTGTTGCCATGACCCCGTTTGGCAGCTGTCCTGCTGTGCCAGGGGTTCCTTTAATTCCTTTAATGGGAATTAAAGGCAGGGCTGACAGATACTTCATCTCTCCACCCATCTATATACAGTACCTGCCTTTTGTCTCTTGCTTGCAACTCCACCAGTCTTTAGGTATCCCAAAACCCCTGGAAGAAGCCTATGCTCATTTGACCTCAAGTGACCCCAAGACCTTCTGGATCTCTGGCCAATGGATGACGGAACGCAAAGGCGGCTCTGATGTCGGTAAGGGGGTGCAACGTGGGAGCCATACAGTTTAGCGAATAAGACTGTATTTGGGTAGGCGGACTTATTCAACAGCATTTGCATTTAAAGATGTTAGGCTATTTTTCTCACAGGGTACGCTGGGGAAAATTGGAAGAGGGAGTTGTGAAGGTCACCATAAATTCCTGAATGAAAGGCAGGATCAAAACCTAAGTAATCAATTAGTGGTCATCTTTTAGGGAAAAATTCCCAGCACAAAAATGTGGTTTTTTATTCCCAGGAGGTGGAACAGAAACTGTTGCACGGGAACTTCCAGATGGCTCCTACAGTCTGCATGGTTTCAAATGGTTCACATCAGCTGCTGATTCAGACATGACGCTGACATTGGCAAGGATCGTGGGCCCTGATGGGCAGATACAACAGGTCAACCCAAAGAATATGAAACAGTAGCTTGCAAGTAGTTGCGCGGTTACTAATGTCCGAATTCCAGCTCCGTTTATTTGGTCTCACGCCAGCAACTTTTGTGTGGCAGGGCTCCAGAGGCCTCTCTCTCTTCTACCTGAAAACATATGAGGATGGGAAGCTGAATGGCATAAAAATACAGAGGCTGAAAGAGAAGCTGGGCACAAGGGCGTTGCCAACTGCAGAGCTGTTGCTGGATGGAGCTCGAGCACATCTGGTAGGAACCACAGAGAAAAGTATTTCCTCCATTCAGTACATTGAGAGGAGCACAGAGACTAGCCTAGGAAATGATTAAAGGTCGAAGCATTCACAACAGACAGATGTTCAGGCTCTGCGTGAACACTTCTGAGGAGGGGAAAAGCTACACAGGGGAAGATCCTCACCTCTAGTGTCTGGTGCGGCTTATTGGAAAAGATTAGGTTATTAACTAAATATTAGTTTTTAAAGTTGTTAAGAACCAACAATAAAAAGCTTGAGATTTGCAAGCAATGTCTCAAAAGTCTTAGGAACTAGGGGCAGGGAAAATAGTTCTCTTTTGTGCATCTATCAGCAAATTGTGATGGAGTATTTATCTTAATTGCTACAGTTGTTAGGGGCAGAGATGGGGCCAGGGGCGTCTGACAGTTATCAGCTGCCTTCAGAGTCAGACATCAGTGAAGAAGAACAGCTAGAGCCTGTTCCCAGTGTGTGTATGCGCAGAGCTGCCAGACGAAGGGAACATCTGAGGAAAAAGGGCCGACTTGGGAGTAAAGCCACAGATGGACGTTGAATGGCCCCTCCCCTAAAGAATAAAAGTGGAGCAAAAGGGGAGTGGGGCTTTGCAGGAGACAATTAATTCCTTCCGGCATGCTTGCCAAGTATTGCGGTGTCTGAAAGATATCGGCCTGGCCCCTCTCCAAGCCTGATAAAGGTTTGTAATTGGGAACTATCGTGAAAGACTGTTGGCCGGGACTTTGTTGGAGAGGAAATTCATTGTAAATCAAATAAAAGGGACTGATGGGGACGAGGACTCTTGGGGGAAGCCTAGGTCAGAACTGCAGTAAGAGTGTGTGTGTGTGTGTATAAATATATAAAAAAATTAAAATTAACAATTAGCTATACCATAGAGTGGCAGTGGGATCTTATATTCAGTAACCATGTCCACAATGGCAAGCCCCCGTACGGGTCCCTGGCCAACTGGCAGAGCCAGGTTTAAGACCCTTCTGGAAAGCTAAGAAGGTGGCGATAGCTGTCATCTTGAGGAGTATGATATTCCAGAAGCCAGGAAAAATATGGTTTTAGCATTCCACGTGGCTCCAAAATATTATTCTTTTGCTTGTTTTGGGAACTCGGCTTCATTATCCCTCTGCTCTACAAGACTTTGTGCACTTATAGATTTAGTTATTTAAACTGAATTTAATGTTTGTAGGATCAGTCTTTAGAATAAAACTCGCTTGCTTGCTTTCCTACAAGCTACTTGCTCTTCTCTTTCACAAATCCTGAAAATGGTATTTTTACTTTTGCAAATGTATGATTTAGTTTACTTGCATCTAGGTTTTTCAGGGGAACCAGATATGGTAGTCTGAAGCTATTTCTTTATGTTTGCAGATCTCTGCAGAAGGCATGGGGATGGCTTGTATTGCCAACACGTTGAACATCACTAGGATCTATAATACCATCTTTGCAGGTCATCATATGAGAAGGTGATTTTCAATCCACCCCCTGAGAAGTGGAAGCAACTAGGAAGGACTGGGCAAAATTAGAACCAATTCTGTTCTGTTCTGAAGGATAATTAGGCAAAGCTTAATTGGCATGATCAATTTGAAAATGTAGTTTGGAATCTCCTGACTTCCAAACTGCTACTTGAATACTCTTGTGGAGTTTTTTAACTTTTCATCTTTTAACTTTTCCAAATAAAAGTCTGCTTGTGGATCAGTTTTATTTATGCATATTACAGATGTGAGTGGATTTGGGACTTGACCATAAATTGGACTTCATTTATGTGTGGGATAATCATTTTCTTACAGAGAAGGGCTAGCTTTTATTTTTAAAACAATTCTTGTCCCTAAAGGCTATTATAAAGGCCATGGGAGATGTGACGTCACCTGAAAATGTTGGTCTTCAGGTCTTCAGTAAGACCTGAAGTAAAGGAATACTCAGGTGTATTAAGTATTTCAACATCTTCCCACATGTAATTGTGAACTTTGTTTTAAGCAAAAATAATATGCCAAGAAAAATACCCATTTTGTTCTCCAATATTGGCAGCATGTTCCTGAGTGGAGGGGTTGTTCCTGTAGTCTGTATGAAGAGAAATGGAAATAATTTTGCTACCTAGAAGTTGCATTGATAAAGAGGAAAAGTTCTTAGCATTTTTATTATATTAATGTTATACCCCTCCAGTGTATAACATTATATGTTGACTTCCAGTGTATAATATTATATACTGATTCCCCTGATGTTACGACTTAATTAAAGAATGAAATTAAATTCTGGGAAATAGCAGAAATACATTTTAAGTAGGAGCAAAGGCAACATTTAATCCCTGTGGCTGGCTTTGTTCCCATCCATAGAATTGTTGACCTGGCACGGGATTACGCCACCAAAAGGGAAGCCTTTGGAAAACCCCTTAAAGATCACCCTTTGCACATGCAAACTCTGGCACGAATGGAGGTGAGCACACACCCTCTTGAGTCCAGGTGTACTTGGGAAAGATTCAAGCATGTTCTCCTACTATTGTTTGGAATCAGATGACAGTGTAGGGAAAGTAGCATACAATTGGAGAACTTTAACAACAGAATGAAGCATATAAGATTCAGAAAGCTTAACCCACTATAGAAGGAGAGGAAGTTTGCTGTCGTAGTGAGGGCACAAGGCTGGGAAATTGGGAGTTTGAGTTCGACCTTAAGTCCAAAGCCAGCAGGGTGACCTTGGGCCAGTCATGCTCTCTAAGCCCTAGGAAGAACCAGCAGGCAAGGGCAAATCACTTCCAAAAATCTTTCCAAGACAACTGTAGGGATTTGTCCAGGGATTTGCCACACACAGGGAAACTTACTCCAGGTGGTTGTAGAGGGAGGAAGCAGGAGCGGGAAGGGAGGAAGTTGTAGCCAGCCTCAAAGTGCTGGTCTTGCTCAGACGAACTGCCTTCCCACTTGTGCAGGTGCAAACCCAAGCAGCGTTCCTGTTGGCGATGGAGCTGGCGAGACTGCTTGGCCTGGAAGAAACGAAGATGGCGACGGAGCAGGAGAAGCACATGCTGAGGCTGCTCATCCCTCTCGCTAAACTTTATACTGCAAAGCAGGTCACACTGAGTTTGATGCACCATGATGGCAAACCTTAGCTGTGCTGTGCATGCACGCACATGCATGCATGGGGGGATGCACACATGCGCATGCGCTTTGGGCACTTGATGCCCAAAAGGTTATCCATCATTGGGCTAAGTGATGTCCTCGACTGGCAAAGAGGGCACCTCTACAGGGCAGGTGTTCATGGGAGCTGAGGGGAGGCAAAATCTGTGCAGGCTGTTACCTTTCTGACTGGATGTTTGGCCATTGAGTCTCTTGGTTCAAAGAATTGGGAATCATTGTCAGCCCCTCTTCCCCTAACATTTATTCAAAGGCATCAGTTTTAGTCACAAAGTCATGAATTCAGATGCCTTTGAATGAAATGGGTTTGTCAGAAGAGGAGCTAATGGATTAACATTTACGTATCTGGTGGGCTGTTGTTTGTGCTTCTCCCAGCCTGGCATATTTGTCGGGTGTGTAAACAAGCCAGTTTGTATTTCAGGCTATCGCTGTGGCCTCAGAAGGCCTGGAGTGTTTTGGAGGACAGGGCTACATGGAAGACACAAGCCTGCCTGCCATTCTTCAGCATACCCAGGTGAAGAAGCACTGGACTTGTTTTTTTTTTTTTTTGCTTCTTCTACTTCCTTCTTTCTTGCAGCCTGGTGTTATTTTAGGGGGGAGCAGGAAGAGAAATTTGCACCTTAGTTCCTTTGTTTCACCTTTTCTTCCTGACATTAGCTTGTTATCGCAGAGTTCTGAGATCATGAAGAAAAGGGGGGAAAGTAATTCAGGCCTCTGAATACTCAGAAAGATCTTTCTTAAGGAATGCAGTTGCTTATAATGAATATAATAAACTGAACATTTGTCTATGAAAAAAATAACAGTGGCATTCCGTCACGCTTGGTAGGTGTTCCAAATATTTGGAAACAAATCCCTTACAAAGGAGTGCTTAAAGGCACATTTGTAAAGTCATGACTGACAGCTGTTATTACTTTTAAGCAATTCTAGTGAGAATAACACATAGAAATGCAGAGCATTTATTCATAGAAATATGTAAAAAAAAACCTCCTTATTCTTGAGTCTTTTTGGTGCTAGACTGGGAATGGAAAACCCAAGAAAACCATGGAAGCTATTGGGAAACTTTGGGACTGTTATGCCTGGTCAGCCCAACTTACTCCTCCTCCAGGTTGGTGCTCTGGCATCTGTTTCTTGAGCTCTGCTTCCCTTTCACTGTCAGGTGCTATCAATCTGGGAGGGAACCACGAACATCCTGTGCCTGTATGTTCTGCGCTGCATTTTCAAGAGCCAAGGAAAAGTGCTGGATGTCTTTTTCTCCACTGCCCAGGTAAGCACCAATAAATGAGTTTCTCACACCACCTATAAATGTTAAAATTTGAGATGTGCTTGTTAGGAGCAACAGGCTCAGTTGGCCTCATGTAAAACTGTGGTGGTCCTTGTTGACGTTGATGTGCTGCTATTTAATGCGTGAGAACATATGATTGGGGAGGCATTGTATTAAGTAAATCTGAGCTAAATGCCAATGATTTAAGATCAGTTCTGCTAGGCCCACCTACAAATTTTGGGTAGGTAACCCTCAAAAGACCAGCACGGTCCTTAGCCTGAACAAAGCTGTGACGCTGATCTCCACAGGTACTTAGGTCACCAGCTCATTTTGAGGTGCCACGAAACATATCCTTATTTTGTTGGCAACCATCTTGCGGGGAAATAGAGAATCCTATTTTCAGAGAAGTAGCAGCCGAGTAACCTCTTTTGCTAGCCGGACGTACTGTGAGTTATTAGGTGTGTTTGTTCTGGGGGTTCCTTGCAGACCAAGTTGGAGGCAGCTACTCAGCAGTCCGAACTGCAGGCTTCTGTGCAAATAATTCAGAATAATCTGCAAAAACTCAAGCAGTTTGTTCGAAGAATGGACTCAAAGGGAGAAGCTGGCTGGCAGCTTGCAGCGAGAGACTTTTCCTATACTTTGGCATGGACCTATGAAGGTAATGAAAGAATTGCCTCAAAATCTTGTGCTTCCTTATCACAAAAATCATCTCCAATGGTTGAATGTTGCTCAGAAAGACTCTGAAACAACCCAGCATTCGGGGTTTGTATGCAGCGCTTATAAAAGGACAAATATTTTCCAGCACAAAAAGCTCTTGTTGTAAAGTTGGAGCAGACAGGAAACCAAAACTGATTCCAAGCCCCATAGCTGGATAGATCTCATTAGGATGATGGATCAGACATGTCCATAGACTGTGTGTTTAATTCCCACAGGAGTCCTTCTACTGGAGCATGCCGCCAGGGCTGGTGCATCAGACACAAACATCTACGCTGCTCAGAGGTATTCATTAAATCTAACACCAAAGCCAAGACCGAGAAACCCAAAAGATTGCACACACTAACGTGGGAAACGCGCATCCTGACTTGCATATGCACACGCCATTTAAGTGAGCGGCAAGGGCTTGTGCACACTGGCCGCTCGCATGGAACATCCCCTCTCCCCCCCCCCCCCCGGTCCAGAAAGCCGGCAACATTGGGAAACTCTGTTCTAACTGGTTGTGTGAACAAGTTCCCTTCCTGGGTTCTGGGGAAATCGTTCACCTCTGTCCTAATGAGCGGGTATGCAATAATTTGTTTACACCAACTCAAAATGCTCAGCCAAAACCTTTCTCTCCAATTTTTTGATATATATGTGTCATTAAGCTCAAGGCTTAATCAAAGCTTTGTGTTATATTCTTATTGAATGTTGATTGTCGCAGACCTGCATCAGTAGTTAAGATGTGCCATCACCTTTCAATCATAGGAGCAGGAAGCAACGTTCAGGTAGATGGGTCTGAAACTAAGAAATCCCGTTTTAATTTGAAGACAAAAGGCTTTCTTCTCTCTTCTACAGGTGGTGTCAGGAGGGTGTCTGCCTTGTGGACAGAGAAGAGAAGGCTGGTTCTTACAACTCTGAAGCAGTTTCCCTGGATAAATCTTTGGTTTATGATGGGTATTCTTCTCTGAGAGGAAAACTGTAGTAATTAACAGCTGATCACTAAAAAAATAAAGGACAGGAATACAAAATTAAATCCATATTATTTAACAGGAAAGATAATATATCTGGCTTTCCACAGTCCTTGGGTAATGTTTTATAGCCAAAGTGTACTTGCAGATGCTCAGTATTATGCCATTTGACTCTCATTTTTACCATTTGACTACCTGTAGTGATCTTGGCAAGTTTTATTTTCTCAATTAAAAGTGATTTTTAACAGATTACTTCCATCTATATAAATGGGTGTGAAATTAAAATTGTTTTCATAATTTGTTCAATAATGTCATGATGGACATATCACTGTAGCTATCTGACACCTGTGATAAAGGTCTTGAAATATTGAATATGGAAGTTTAAAACTTTTTTCTTTCTCTTTTAGATTGTAAATTTTCTTTCGTGATTCAGAACAATGTGGATTTCATGTTTCTTTTTCTGTTCCATTCTGATTTCTTTTTTAAAAAGTGTTAAACAAGAATTACATAGAACCTTTTCTAAATTTTTGTTTATGAATGATAGATTTAAAAAAAGAATTTCTATGCCTCTGCATACTTTGAATAAAGAAATGTCTGGCTTGCTAATAGTTATTTTCTTAATAATTTACAAACTATATTATCTCTGGTTTTCCCTGGTTTACCCCTTTCCATAACTCTCATTGCACTTGTATATTATGAAATTGATTCAACATACTGGTATCTTGGGCTAAACAACTAAACCCAAATAAATGAAGACAGATGGATTATTGTTGTAGTTCGAGCTTATTTTCTACCATTCTAATCATTCTATTAATGATTGATTCTCTTGATGCCATTAAAGATCATTTGGGGTCCTGGGGCCAGAATATGTGGGACAATGAAGTCAAGAAACGGGCTACGTATATGCAAGGACTACTACCTACATAATTTATAGTTCTGCCTTTGCGTAGAGCTGCCCCAACCAGCTGTCAATGCTTTGCTGGGAGTCCGGTGTACATTGTTTTATTTTTTTACATGCTAACAATTTTTGGATCTTCAAAATTCTTTGGCTGTTTTATGTGAGACAGCTTTAGGCCACCACATTGCAGACAGCTCTGGAGGCTGCCAAAAGGGAGATGTGGCCAGAGCAATCTCAGTTAAGGCAGCAAACATGGTTACCCTCTAAATAGCTTTCGGGGAACAGACCTCGCAGGTAACTGATGCAGGAAATGGAAACTGCAAGCAGCCTTTTCACCAGAATCAGGGACTCTTGCTCAGAAGCAATTCGGCTTGGAAAGAGGGCCGTTTCCTGCATCAGACAAAAAGGAGTTGTACATCTGTTAAGAAAGCAAATTCAAAAGCAAATTGCCCATTTTCTTTCCTAAGCATTTTATTCATCGGGGGTTTCATATCTTCAAGGTTTTATGCTTCTGACTGATATGCACGATTTGGGCAGTAGCCATATTAATTTAGAGAGCTGGCTTTTAGGTCACAACCTAAAGGAAGAGGAGACAGTTCTATGTTTGATATAATTTTTACATTCAAGCAACGTGCATCCAGCTTGTGCTTATCCTTTGATCTGTTCATCGGTGATGAGCACAAATTGCCATCAGCACCCTCCTGGATACGAGTTTCTTTCATCCTCTGATTCTGCCTCTGAAATATCTCGGAATTTTTTCTCCTTTCAAACTCTGCATTTTATGCATTGCTGTCTTTGTTGCATTTTTCATCCTTAACTCTTTTTTGTAAACTTTTACATCTTTATTTTAAAACATTTAAGGGACAAAATGGCTGGATAAAATGTAACAGAAGACAATAAGAAAGGACTGTGACTATAAGCGGCAATTTTGAGGTGCTGAAAGGAAAGTTTACTCTCCTTCCCTATGGAATCAACAAATGGATATTGAGAAACTTGTCTTTTTATAGAAAGTTAAAACTTGCTTTCTGTGATAAGTGGGAAGGGAGAGGACAATATATATATATATATATATATATATATATATATATATATATATATATATATATATATATATATATATATATAAATAAATAAATAAATAAATAAAGATCTTGTTGGAGGAGATGCCTTAAGGATTTGAAGACTGAAATTTATTGCAATAAGGCTTTAAAATACAGATTTGGTCGTTTTTTTGATTTATATTACCCCAGGAAGAGAAAGTGAGAACTTTGTTTTGGCTTGGACTGAGTGGTGACTTTGGGATTTTGGGACTGTTCTAACTTTTGAAACATCTTGGTTGTTGTAAGAAGAAAGAGGAAAAAAAGAAAAGAAAAGATTTATAATGGCTTTTTCCGTTGAGGAACTGAGAAAAGAATATGAACAAACAAAAAGAGAGGGCAAGGACGCTGTAAAGGAAGCTTTTCTCTTTTTAGAAATGGCGCTTGCTATTTATCAACAAACACAACAACAGATGGAGGCAGCAGCAGCAGAAGAAGAAGCCATCTTTGATGAATCTCAAAATTTAATTAAGAAAGAGAGGAGAAAGAGAGGAAGGAAAATGAAGGATTTAAAAAAACACCCAAGAAAGAGAAAAATAAGATGCAAAATCAATATAATGCTAGAAAACAAAAGAAAAAAGGAACACAACAGAGAAGGGAAGCTAACAAGGCAGAGGCTAGGAGAAGGGGGGGTAGAAAGGCCTGGTGGGAGAAGAAAGAAAGGGAAAAGGTGGAGAAAAGCCACAAAGCTTTGAAACCAGATGGGAAAAGAGGAATTTTTTTTAGGGACAAAGGGTAATGTATAATTTGTTTAAAAAAAAGATTCTGCAAGGTACATAAGATGGTACTGTAGCATTTGTATTAGAAATAGAAAATTAGAATGGTTTAAGAGTTAATAAGAGATTAAAATATTGAAATGTTTAGTAATGTATTTAATCATTTTGGATTTATTATTTTTCTTTTTTAAAAATTAGTAGATAGAATGTACCAAGCAGAATCAGATTGGGTATTAGGTGTTATTTTAAATGTTAATTTAGGGGGATGATAGAAAGGCATCATACTCTGATTAGTGATTTCAGGAGAAACTCTTTTTTCTTTTTACTATAGGGAATGAGACAAATGGATAATAAAGAATGGACAAAAGATACAAATATAATGACTTAAATTAAAATGAATTAAATAAGATAGAATTAAGAAGAGTGAAATGTGTGGAGAAGCTAATTTAGAAGATATAGAATGGTAAATAAAATAGGCAATGGCATGTAAGATGAGCATGAATATAATTGAAGTCCATGTAGAGAGAGGTTTCTGGGGCCAAATTACTTTCCTAAAAGATCTTTTATATTTTTGTGTTTTGTGTGTTTATTTATGTATGTGGGAGAATTAATAAAACCTTACAGGAATATAGAATGAGAATAATTGGTAACCAAGTCAGAGAGAAATAGATGATAATTATAAATTGGATAAATATAGAGAAAAATAATAATAGTGAAATTGGATAAGAGTAAAGAGAAATTGGATAAGAGATATTTGTATGCTCATATGGAAATGGTCTAAAATAGAATTATATTGTATAAAATAATGTTTTATTTGACTTGTAAAATTTATAATGGAAAGAGGTTCATGTATTAATGGTTAATGATGGTTTGTTTGTCTTTAAAATCAATAAAATTTGTTTTAAAAAAAAGGACTGTGTAGCTTGAATATAAAACATGAGTCAATAAACAAAATGTTACAATTGTCAGAACATTCTGACTCTCTCAGTTTTGAGGGGATTGTTTGTTTTTATTATTGTTTTAAAGGTTTAAACATTTCTTTAAAAACATTTAAAGGGCAAAATAAAGAAGAAGACAAAGACAAAAAAGACATTATGGGTGAAAATAAATCTAATTGAAAATAATTTGACATGTTTTCAAATTGATTTTTAAATCAATGCATGTTATGCCCTAATTTGTTTTTAAATCAAAGCAAGTGAGGAGAAAAAAATGTTTTTAGTAATAGTTTAAGGGGAGGTGACGGAAAAGAAAAAGCTTCATAATAATTTAAGGAATAGCCAATTGAAGAGAAAATATACTTTATAGCAATAATTTGAAAAATAGGGAGCTGTAGAATGAAAGGCTCCTTTTGACAATAATTTAAGGAGCAGGCAACGGAATATTGATTTATTACAAATAATAAAATGGAAAAAAATGAGAGTACACTTCAAAATGCTCTGATTTTGGCGGGAAGAGGGAGGCCATCTTGGTCCACCATCATTTCCCCTCAGGTGCCTCATCCCTCCCCCCATCTCTGCCTAGGCAGTTCTGCTCTCAGTCGCTCTTTTTGCTCTTTATTTCTTTTTCTTTTATTTCTTGCTATTTATTGCCTCTCACATTCTCTCCTGGGCTCTGAGCAGCCTATAAGCCTCCCAACAGAAAGATTAAAATAGCTAAAATAACTTTTATTCCTGTAAGGAGTTGGGTACTGACTGGGTTGCCTGCTTCTCTCTTTCTTTGGAGCATCAAAGCTCTTTTCATTTTATTTGGGAGGCAAAAAGTGGCCCAATTGGTAAAATTCTGTTTTTTCTCTCTCTCTCTCTCTCACTCTGCCATCCCCACTTCTGTTTAGTTATGCCTCAGAGGAAGCTCTCTTTTCAGCTGAAGCAAGATAAAAAATTTCGGTGGGAAAAGGCAAAATATTCTATTTTTTAGTGAGTGAAGCACACAAAATATTATTTTTTCTTCTTCTTTCAGATTATACCCCGCTTTTGCATTTCTGATCTGTTATTTAAAAAAAAACCTCAATAAGTTAAGGAATAACTAATTGAAGAGAAAATATACTTTATGGTAATAATTTAATAGAGAACTGAAGAAGAAAGGACTTTTTAAAAACAATAAGGGGCAGGCAATCGTAGAAAAGTATCTCCTTTGAATGTCTATCTATTACAAATAATAAAATAAAGAAAATAACACTAACTTTTCAAAGAGCTCTGAGGTGATTTTGGAGGCCATTTTGATCCACCCATCATTTTTGCCTCAGACATCTCATTCCTCCCCAGCCCTGCCCGGGCAGCTCTCCTCTCAGGCACCTTTTTAGCTCGTTATTTCTTTTTCTCTTATTTATTGCCTTTTCTGTTCTCCCCCAGCTCATAAGCCTCCCAACAGAAAGATTAAAATAGCTAAAATAATATTTCTTCTTGTAGGGAACTGTATACTGACTGGGCTGCCTGCTTCTTTCTTTCGTTGGAGCATCAAAACTCTTTTCAATTTATTTGGGAGGAAAAAATTGGCCCAATTAGTAAAATTCTGTTTTGTTTTTTCCTCTCTTTCTCTCACTCTGCCATCCCCACATCTTTGTAGCTCAAAAAGCATTTCTTCCTTCCTATTCTTTTTCCTATAGGAGTTGGCTACCGACTGGGCAAGCTTTTGTCTCTCTTTCTTTTGAACATCAAAACTCTTTTCATTTTATCGGGGAGGAAAAAAGGTGGCCCAATTAGTAAAATTCTGGGTTTTTTTTTTCTCTTCCTCATCCTTGATCCTCATGTGAAACCAGCTCAGGGGAGAAGCTGTTTGCACATGCAGGAACTGGGTATGTCTACTTTGAAGTGAAATCCTATCCCATTCCAGACCCCCTATGCCAGAGGTCTCCAAACTTGGCAACTTTACGACTTGTGGACTACAACTCCCACAATTCTCCAGCCAGCTATGCTGTCTGAGGAATTCTGGGAGTTGAGGTCCACAAGTCTTAAAGTTGCCAAGTTTGGCGACCCCTGCCCTATTCTTTGGGGCAGCCCCCGAGATTTTAGAAGGCTCCTGTCATGTCATCCCTGAGTCTTTCTTTTCATCAGATTTGACATACCCATTTCCTGCAAACATTCTTCGTATGTTTTAGCTTCCCCTAATCCTCATTGTTGCTCTTCTCTGCACTCTTTCTAGAGGCTCAACGTCTTTAAAAAAAAACAAAAAAAACACCGTGGCGACCAAATGGATGCAGTATTCCAAGGGTGGCCTTACCTCCTTTCGCTTCCTTCCTTGGGCGGACTTCGGGGAGCCGGCCCTGCGATTGCAGAGGCGCTGCAGAGATTGCCCGGCTCCGGCTTTTGCCCCCCTTTGCAATGGGGAAGGATGAGTCGGGGGGCTTCCCGCCGCCCCGCAGCAAAGAACAGCCCGAAGAGTTAGCTGCAAATCGCTAGGCGTCCCCGCCCCCTCTCTTGGCCCAGCCCAGAGCCGCTCTCGCAACGTCCCTGGGGTGGAAGAGCTGCCTTAAAACTCGCCATCCTTTTCTCTCGCACTCGCGCCTTCCCTGAACCGTGAGAACCTCCCCACCCCACATCCCGGGGCACCCGCCTGTCCCAAACCCGTGTAGAAACGACCTGCAGGAGGGCAAAACTTGGCCCCGGCCGCCGGCGCACTTCTCCAGCGGGAGCCTTTGCGGGAACCGGGAAACTGCCGAGCGCTCGAGGGTGCAACCATGGAGGCGCCTCGGATGGGGAACCTCTATCTGGAAGACCCCTTGCTCCAGGGATACCTGAGAGCCCACCTGCCCGCCCAGGTGCGTGAGCGCCAGACGGGGACTCGGCGGTGGGGGCCTCAGGGCTGGCTCGGTGCTTTTTCGCCGCCTTTGCTGCCTGTGGACGCTTCCTCGTCGCTTTTGCTCCTCCGTTCCCTGTCACCGCCCAGGTCCATTGACCGGCCAGGGACTGGAGGGTGAGATGCGCACCCGGTTGGGAACCCTCGCACGGCTGGGTAAGGGGATGGACTAGAAGACCTCGGAGGCTCCTTCTAATGGTTCTGTGGCAGAGCCAAGGGCGGTGGAAAGCTCCAATTCTGTGCAGTTTAGATTTTTGGAGCACTTCCCACCTGCTGTTGTAAGGCAAAAAGGGAGAAATTAAAATACCTGGAGTGGCGGACCCTTCCCTGTTCCTGGGACTAGAGCAAAAGGTGCTCCCTTGCCTTAGCAGCCAGAATAGCCTTTCTCCCCAGCATCTCCCATTCCTCTTCCAAGCACAGCTTGCACCCTTTTAATGCTGAAGATGAAGAAAACTTCCTCTCTTCCCGACAGGGCCTTAAGTCATAGGAGAGGCTGTTTCCCTTAACTTGGATCTCTGCCTCTTATGTAAGAGTGTCCCCTCTAACCTTCTTCAAAGGGGTGCTACTGTACACTTCTCTTCCCCCAGCCAGCTGGTGTGAGGTTACAAAATAGGACGGGACAGTTTACATCATGCTGGGAAGGAAGGAAAACTGGCAGAAGAATATTAAATCAGTAGAAATTGATTAGGGACTTCATATGTTGGGGAAGGGGGAAGTTGAGTTTCCATGAGAAGAGCTCCATCTCCTCTTGAGTTATGATGGCAGAGTTGGATCATGTTTTTCCTGAAGTAGTTTTAAACTTTGATATTTCCATTTTTGGGGACCCTGTCATAATTTTGAACACTCACTGATTAAGTCCTTGTTCATTAAGGGAGGACTACCTTTAGAATATGCTGTCTCTGCTGTTCATTCAGACAAATTGTGTAATGCAATATTATCAAAAGGAAAAATCTTTAAGCAAATACCTATATGTTGCATACCATTGCTTATCCGAGGGAGATGGGCAGTTAATAAATAGGAGAATGGAATGGAATGTTTACATGAACATCCTGATTCTGGAAACACAAATTTGCAGCCTTGAAAAAACAGCAATGATCCAATTCACTTATTAGATTACAGCAATAGGGTTTCAATACGATACAATACCATTGCAAACAAATTATACAAAAACACATCTTAACTTGTAGCATCTACAAGTTAAGCACCTGTGGTCCTTTTAATATTGCAGTTCACACCATTAGCCATGGTGGCTAAGGCTGTTCGAAGTTTCTGGCTCAGCCACATTGAGTGAGTGACAATTTCTACCACCTTTTCCTTATGTAGTGCAACCTCAAAATTGTTAAATCATTATGTACAGCAAATGTCACACATTTTGTAATATTCCACCACAAGTAAACCATCCATATCACTAGCAGCTCAAAGGTTATAAGTCACTTTTTCCAAGGCCTTCATAACTTTGAAATGTTGTTAAACAAATGCTTATAAGCCAAGAACTAGCTGTACATTTATATTTGTTTTTTCCTCCAGCTGCCCAAAGACAAATCATGCATTAGATTCCCACTCAGGCTAAAGAGCTAAACAAGCTCTGGAAGCCTTGGGAGAACCACAAAAAACTTAGATTCTTATATCCCTCTTCAATGCTGTATTTTCATCAATTGTTTTACCCAAGGAAAGGATGATGGGAATACAGTGAACTGAGCTTGAAACTGAGCTCGTATACATTCTGAGCGTTCTTTAGGAAAGACACTGAGAGGCAACTTGGTTGCTCTAAGAACTAACCACAAACTTAGCTTGTTTGAAGAAGCCACACCGGATGAAACTGCTGGCCACATAAGAAAGAAACCAGCAGCCCTTCAACTTAGCTTCTTTTGTTCCTTTCAAAATGACCTTCTGGTTCCTGTCCTACCCCTCTTCACGTTCCATATTCATGCATTGACCTTGTAGGTGTTTGCCGAGGTGAACATTGATCTGGAACGGTTTGGAGCTCGTTTGAGAGATGAAATTGGCTTCTTGGGCCGTGAGTGTGACCTAAACCCTCCTAGATTATTGCATTTTGATGCCTGGGGACAGCGTGTGGACCAAGTGATCACCTGCCCAGCCTGGAAGAGGCTGAAGGACATCTGTGCTGAGGAGAGCCTTGTGGCTGAAGGTTATACAAGGAGATATTCCAGTTGGAGGTACTGCTGAGATTTATGGGAGCTGTGCAAAGCCATGTGAACCTGTTTGGGTCTCTCTTGCATATTCTTGAATCCTAGCTTGGCTTAAAGTTTGGTAGGGTTTTTGTTTAATAATAACTGATTAAATCCATTTCATTAAAGTCCATTAAGAGTTATCAGAAACAACAACATATATTTTAACCTAATAACCCAACCTTATAGTCCTTTCTTTTCTGGTCAACAGGACCTGTCTGCTTTACCCAAGCTACACTTGTCTTTAAAATTAAGCGGTCCTTGATCACCCACTGATGATTTTATCCATCAGTTGTAATACTATATATTACTACATAATGTCCTGTCCTGTCCTGTTTTATTTTAACGTTTAATTTTTGTCCTGGTCTGTGACCATAATAAAGATTGATAGAAACCTGGCCGTGTTGCTTCTTCTCACTTATAGATGTTAGGTCCTTTATTATTTTAACTTTTTCTTTTATCATCTACTAGGATAAATTTCACACACACACACCCCACTGTGCTTCTTCTGGTCTACTACCACAATAAACTGAATTGGTAACTGCTTTTTGGATATTTGGCTCTGCTCTCTTTGTTCTTCAATTCACCAACAGCTTCCTTGGTTTCCTTTCAGTTTCCTTCTTTTTCAGTTTCCAGTGTTTCAAATCTGCCATATAGGCATTTGGGGAGGAATGCCAAGTACACCTTCGTGTATTTTTCTTTTCACAGCCGTGTTTGTCAGATTGCCAAGGTGTATCTTTTTATGCCCTTTTCTGCTTGCTATGGATGCCCTCTAGCCATGACTGATGGAGCAGTAAAAGTAATTGAGGTAAGTCTTTAATGCAAAGGGGGAACTGCTGGACTAAGTGACTGTTTTTGTTATTTAAAACCCCCAGGTGTCCTTAGTAATATTTGTAAAAAATCTCTCTGTCCTATCTTTCTTTGTTATGCCAACAAATTGGGAAGTCACATTCATTTTGTACCTGTTGGATAATCATAGCTCTTTCCATCTACACCATCAAAACAATTCCCCTAAAGGACAGTTGGATTCTCCCCCCGGCCCCCAATAATACTCTCCCAGGGTCTGGCTCCAATTCCAGATCATTTTACTTTGTAAGCCACCCAGAATCACTGAGAGTGAATTGGGAGGCCATATAAATTTCCTTAAGTAAGTATAAATAATGAATCATGTCCTGTCACTCCCAGAGCCCGTACAACTACATTGGGCCTATGAAATAAGCCCCAGTTGATGATGCAATTTAACAATAGATCCTGAAAATAGTCTTGACAGGGAAGAGGAGAACATTTGGCTGCTGAGTAGAAGAGCTGGTTGGACCACAGCATCCTTCAACTGCTGCCTATTTGTTGTTACTGTGGGTGGAGTCAGCAGAAGTGTAGTTATGCCCGCTGATGGCTGATTTGCTAAGGCCAGAAGTCAAAGGCCAGGCCGGTCTGAGCTCCAGTTGAATTTCTGCAGATAAAAGGTCCCCCAATTGTCAAGCCATCTTACAAGGGTCCCTTCCAGGCCTCCACCAGAGAGGTTTTATAGCCTGGGCTGCAGCTCCCTACTCCCAATTCATCTGGCATTCTTAATCCCGAAGAGCCACCCAGGAGAGCAACCCAGGGCACCCTGTCTCAAAAGGAAGCATTGGGGCCCCTCTGGGTCTTTTAATTGGAAGCCACTGGCTGAGTGGCTGCATGGGTTAATCCAGCCCAGAGTCTTGTGTGCTAGCAGATATTGATTCTGGCCTAGTTTCTTTCTGCTGTGTCCTATAGAGTACAAAGGCCTTGGTGACTGTGCTTGCTTTAGGCCATGACCCTTGAGACCTGTGGGAGTAGTATCTTTGGAGAAGCTCCCTTGCCCAACTTTGCCGCTCAGCGACTGTTGCCATGACCCCGTTTGGCAGCTGTCCTGCTGTGCCAGGGGTTCCTGACTGTCTTCAGTGCAAGAGATGCACAACGGTGCCTGATGGTGATGATGACCACCGTGTACTTGTATTCCTCTTGCTTGCGTCAACCCATCTCATATGGGAATTAAAGGCAGGGCTGACAGATACTTCATCTCTCCACCCATCTATATACAGTACCTGCCTTTTGTCTCTTGCTTGCAACTCCACCAGTCTTTAGGTATCCCAAAACCCCTGGAAGAAGCCTATGCTCATTTGACCTCAAGTGACCCCAAGACCTTCTGGATCTCTGGCCAATGGATGACGGAACGCAAAGGCGGCTCTGATGTCGGTAAGGGGGTGCAACGTGGGAGCCATACAGTTTAGCGAATAATACTGTATTTGGGTAGGCTGACTTATTCAACAGCATTTGCATTTAAAGATTTTAGGCTATTTTTCTCACAGGGTACGCTGGGGAAAATTGGAAGAGGGAGTTGTGAAGGTCACCATAAATTCCTGAATGAAAGGCAGGATCAAAACCTAAGTAATCAATTAGTGGTCATCTTTTAGGGAAAAATTCCCAGCACAAAAATGTGGTTTTTTATTCCCAGGAGGTGGAACAGAAACTGTTGCACGGGAACTTCCAGATGGCTCCTACAGTCTGCATGGTTTCAAATGGTTCACATCAGCTGCTGATTCAGACATGACGCTGACATTGGCAAGGATCGTGGGCCCTGATGGGCAGATACAACAGGTCAACCCAAAGAATATGAAACAGTAGCTTGCAAGTAGTTGCGCGATTACTAATGTCCGAATTCCAGCTCCGTTTATTTGGTCTCACGCCAGCAACTTTTGTGTGGCAGGGCTCCAGAGGCCTCTCTCTCTTCTACCTGAAAACATATGAGGATGGGAAGCTGAATGGCATAAAAATACAGAGGCTGAAAGAGAAGCTGGGCACAAGGGCGTTGCCAACTGCAGAGCTGTTGCTGGATGGAGCTCGAGCACATCTGGTAGGAACCACAGAGAAAAGTATTTCCTCCATTCAGTACATTGAGAGGAGCACAGAGACTAGCCTAGGAAAGGATTAAAGGTCGAAGCATTCACAACAGACAGATGTTCAGGCTCTGCGTGAACACTTCTGAGGAGGGGAAAAGCTACACAGGGGAAGATCCTCACCTCTAGTGTCTGGTGCGGCTTATTGGAAAAGATTAGGTTATTAACTAAATGTTTATGTTTGCAGATCTCTGCAGAAGGCATGGGGATGGCTTGTATTGCCAACATGTTGAACATCACTAGGATCTATAATACCATCTTTGCAGGTCATCATATGAGAAGGTGATTTTCAATCCACCCCCTGAAAAGTGGAAGCAACTAGGAAGGACTGGGCAAAATTAGAACCAATTCTGTTCTGTTCTGAAGGATAATTAGGCAAAGCTTAATTGGCATGATCAATTTGAAAATGTAGTTTGGAATCTCCTGACTTCCAAACTGCTACTTGAATACTCTTGTGGAGTTTTTTAACTTTTCATCTTTTAACTTTTCCAAATAAAAGTCTGCTTGTGGATCAGTTTTATTTATGCATATTACAGATGTGAGTGGATTTGGGACTTGACCATAAATTGGACTTCATTTATGTGTGGGATAATCATTTTCTTACAGAGAAGGGCTAGCTTTTATTTTTAAAACAATTCTTGTCCCTAAAGGCTATTATAAAGGCCATGGGAGATGTGACGTCACTTGAAAATGTTGGTCTTCAGGTCTTCAGTAAGACCTGAAGTAAAGGAATACTCAGGTGTATTAAGTATTTCAACATCTTCCCACATGTAATTGTGAACTTTGTTTTAAGCAAAAATAATATGCCAAGAAAAATACCCATTTTGTTCTCCAATATTGGCAGCATGTTCCTGAGTGGAGGGGTTGTTCCTGTAGTCTGTATGAAGAGAAATGGAAATAATTTTGCTACCTAGAAGTTGCATTGATAAAGAGGAAAAGTTCTTAGCATTTTTATTATATTAATGTTATACCCCTCCAGTGTATAACATTATATGTTGACTTCCAGTGTATAATATTATATACTGATTCCCCTGATGTTACGACTTAATTAAAGAATGAAATTAAATTCTGGGAAATAGCAGAAATACATTTGAAGTAGGAGCAAAGGCAACATTTAATTCCTGTGGCTGGCTTTGTTCCCATCCATAGAATTGTTGACCTGGCACGGGATTACGCCACCAAAAGGGAAGCCTTTGGAAAACCCCTTAAAGATCACCCTTTGCACATGCAAACTCTGGCACGAATGGAGGTAAGCACATGCACTCTTGAGTCCAGGTGTACTTGGGAAAGATTCAAGCATGTTGTCCTGAATTTGTCCAGGAACTTGCCACATACAGGGAAACTGCCATTGCCACCCATAATTCCTGCTTTGTAGTTTACCATGTGATTATTGCTCCAGGTGGTTGTAGAGGGAGGAAGCAGGAGGGGGAAAGGAGGAAGTTGCCAGCCTTGCTTAGACAAACTGCCTTCCCACTTGTGCAGGTGCAAACCCAAGCAGCGTTCCTGCTGGCGATGGAGCTGGCGAGACTGCTTGGCCTGGAAGAAACGAAGATGGCGACGGAGCAGGAGAAGCACATGCTGAGGCTGCTCATCCCTCTCGCTAAACTTTATACTGCAAAACAGGTCACACTCAGTTTGATACCATGGGATAAGCCGTGGTGTCCCTGACTGGCAAAGAGGGCACCTCTACAGGGCAGATGTTCATGAGAGCTGAGGGGAGGAAAAATCTGCGCAGGCTGTTCTATTTCTGACCGGGTGTTTGGCCATTGAGTCTCTTGGTTCAAAGAATTGGGAATCATTGTCAGCCCCTCTTCCCCTAACATTTATTCAAAGGCATCAGTTTTAGTCACAAAGTCATGAATTCAGATGCCTTTGAATGAAATGGGTTTGTCAGAAGAGGAGCTAATGGGTTCCTGGTTATTTGGTTTGGCTGAAGCCCATAAGCAGACAGACCCCTGAATCTTCACGTAAACGTGGCTGACGTGTCTTTCCTGCCTTTAAAGATCAAATGCACAAAACAAAAACATTCAAACATTTACGTATCTGGTGGGCTGTTGTTTGTGCTTCTCCCAGCCTGGCATATTTGTCGGGTGTAAACAAGTCAGTTTGTATTTCAGGCTATCGCTGTGGCCTCAGAAGGCCTGGAGTGTTTCGGAGGACAGGGCTTCATGGAAGACACAGAACTGCCTGTTGTTCTTCGGGATATCCAGGTAAAGAAGCACTGGACTTTTTTTTTTTGCTTCTTCTACTTCCTTCTTTCTTGCAGCCTGGTGCTATTTTAGGGAGAAAAAGCAGGAAGAGAAACTTGCACCTTAGTTCCTTTTGTTTCACCTTTTCTTCCTGATATTAGCTTGTTATCGCAAAGTTCTGAGATCATGAAGAAAAGGGGGAAAAGTAATTCAGGCCTCTGAATACTCAGAAAGATCTTTCTTAAAGAATGCAGTCGCTTATAATGAATATTTTCCTTTGAAAAAAACAATAGTATTGGGAAACTTTGGGACTGTTATGCCTGGTCAGCCCAACTTACCCCTCCAGGTTGGTGCTCTGGCATCTGTTTCTTGAGCTCTGCTTCCCTTTCACTGCCAGGCGCTATCAATCTGGGAGGGAACCACGAACATCCTGTGCCTGGATGTTCTGCGCTGCATTTTCAAGAGCCGAGGAAAAGTGCTGGATGTCTTTTTCTCCACTGCCCAGGTAAGCACCAATAAATGAGTTTCTCACACTAACTATAAATGTTAAAATTTCAAATGCACCTCGTAGGAGCAATAGGCTGTCAGCCTCATGTAAAATGAGGTGGTCCTTGTTGACATTGATGTGCTGCTATTGCCACTTCAGAACTCACTTCGATGCAGTTGGCAGTCTCTTTCATCTTGTTCATAGTTAACAGAAATTAGTTTATGAGAGAAATTGGTTTTTTAAGTAGCACAGTCCAAATTTACTGCCACTACTTATGGTATTTTGCCTACAGTCAGGGTGAAAAATATAACCTTCATCTGCCATAGTAGAAACCAGTCCAAGGGTCTTAAATCTAAAGCACAGGCAGACCCAGAGACTTCTAAAAATGACAATTCCACAGCAACATTTAATGTGTCAGAAGAAAAAAAAATAACATATGATTGGGGAGGCATTGTATTAAGTAAATCTGAGCTAAATGCCAATGATTTAAGATCAGTCCTGCTAGGCCCACCCACAAATTTTGGGTAGGTAACCCTCAAAAGACCAGCACGGTCCTTAGCCTGAACAAAGCTGTGACGCTGATCTCCACAGGTACTTAGGTCACCAGCTCATTTTGAGGTGCCACGAAACATATCCTTATTTTGTTGGCAACCATCTTGCGGGGAAATAGAGAATCCTATTTTCAGAGAAGTAGCAGCCGAGTAACCTCTTTTGCTAGCCGGACGTACTGTGAGTTATTAGGTG
This sequence comes from Notechis scutatus, assembly GCF_049901735.1. Classification (NCBI taxonomy): domain Eukaryota; kingdom Metazoa; phylum Chordata; class Lepidosauria; order Squamata; family Elapidae; genus Notechis; species Notechis scutatus. Next base: position 3,492,676 of record NC_142021.1, on the reverse strand, counting down.
TGTTTGTTCTGGGGGTTCCTTGCAGACCAAGTTGGAGGCAGCTACTCAGCAGTCCGAACTGCAGGCTTCTGTGCAAATAATTCAGAATAATCTGCAAAAACTCAAGCAGTTTGTTCGAAGAATGGACTCAAAGGGAGAAGCTGGCTGGCAGCTTGGAGCGAGAGACTTTTCCTATACTTTGGCATGGACCTATGAAGGTAATGAAAGAATTGCCTACTCTACTCTACAAGGAGGCAGGAAAACCCACAGATTTTGAGCTGGGATTAAATTTGACATCAGCAAAATTAGTCTCCTCTTCTATAAATGGGATTTGAAGCAGTGCAACCCTTGGGGTTTTAAGTCAAGAGCTCAGCCAAGCCTCTTATTTGTCACCTTTAGCTGCTGCATCACCTTCCTAGGCATACTTCTGACTATTTAACAAGCTCAGTATTCTTTCCTAATTCCATAGCTCATGCTGTGAACCGTTCTCCCCAAATCCAAGCTTGGCAGTGGCAAAAGAAGCAGCAGGAAGACCTTTCTTTAGGAGAAAGGGGTTCCTGGAATGCCATTAATGGGGATTAATCAGAAGACTTTAAAAGGATCTTGCAAATTATTCCCCACAGTGGAGAATTCCCCATGTGGTCAAGTGTGGAGCTGATTCAGGTTACAGGATAGATCTCATTAGGATGATGGATCAGACATGTCCATAGACTGTGTGTTTAATTCCCACAGGAGTCCTTCTACTGGAGCATGCCGCCAGGGCTGGTGCATCAGACACAAACATCTACGCTGCTCAGAGGTATTCATTAAATCTAACACCAAAGCCAAGACGGAGAAACCCAAAAGATTGCACACACTAACGTGGGAAACGCGCATCCTGACTTGCATATGCACACGCCATTTAAGTGAGCGGCAAGGGCTTGTGCACACTGGCCGCTCGCATGGAACATCCCCTCTCCCCACTCCCCCGCCCCGGTCCAGAAAGCCGGCAACATTGGGAAACTCTGTTCTAACTGGTTGTGTGAACAAGTTCCCTTCCTGGGTTCTGGGGAAATCATTCACCTCTGTCCTAATGAGCGGGTATGCAATAATTTGTTTACACCAACTCAAAATGCTCAGCCAAAACCTTTCTCTCCAATTTTTTGATATATATGTGTCATTAAGCTCAAGGCTTAATCAAAGCTTTGTGTTATATTCTTATTGAATGTTGATTGTCGCAGACCTGCATCAGTAGTTAAGATGTGCCATCACCTTTCAATCATAGGAGCAGGAAGCAACGTTCAGGTAGATGGGTCTGAAACTAAGAAATTCCGTTTTAATTTGAAGACAAAAGGCTTTCTTCTCTCTTCTACAGGTGGTGTCAGGAGGGTGTCTGCCTTGTGGACAGAGAAGAGAAGGCTGGTTCTTACAACTCTGAAGCAGTTTCCCTGGATAAATCTTTGGTTTATGATGGGTATTCTTCTCTGAGAGGAAAACTGTAGCAAAGTATTAGGAGTGTGAAAGAAGCCATCTGGTGAAAGACATGACCTGGGTGAGAAGTGTGTCTGTATTATGTATGCGTATACGCGAGTCTCAAGTTTTCTTTTCAAAACAAGTTTTGAAGGGACCCATGTAGACAATGTTCCCACATTAACATTAAGCACCTCCATTGTACGTTAAATGGTCAGTTGGCTTCTGAACTCACAAATTGATTTTTGAAATAATTTTTAAAGGTAGAAACAGTGTCATTGCTCTACTTTAAATATATAATTTTAAGCAATCTTTCCCATTTCTTGCTCTCTGGATCTGCTGGACTTCAACTCTCATGTCTCATAGAACAGGTTATCCACTAGGCAATGGCAGTTGAAGGACAACACATCTGAAAGGGTCTGGACCTGGAAAGATAGTGCTACTATTATTGTAAAGCTATAGTAACAGAATCTTGCAAATCTGAATAAGCTTCTCCTCCCCGTCCCTTGGAGTGAACCAGGAAGGGACTAGATCAAGATGTTTTATCACATTACCTTTTGGGGCCCCTTCTCAAGGCCCATTTTATCTGGCCTTTGCTTTGGTAGTGCCTCATCTTCCTTTTCGTTAAAGCTGTCCCCCCTGCTCTACACTGTCAAACCATTAATCCAGGCTCAGACCGAGATATGTTCAGGATCCCTTCCCTAGTTTTTTTCTTCCAAGCAACGAATTTGGCACTTAGTTGTCATAATGATGTGGCACAGTGGTTAGAGCGCAGTACTGCAAGCTACTTCTGCTGCAGCCGGCTGCCTGCAATTTGGCAGTTCGAACCTCCCCAGGCTCAAGGTTGACTCAGCCTTCCGTCCTTCCAAGGTGGGTGAAATGAGGGCCTAGATTGTTTGGGGGGGGGGGCAGAGGCTGACTCAGTAAACCACTTAGAGAGGGCTGGAAAGCACTGTGAAGTGGTATATAAGTCTAAGTGCTATTGCTATTACTATAATTAGTAATCCAATTGCTGGCAGCCTTTGAAACTCCTCTATTTAGCATTACAACTAACAGAACAGAGAGTAATGAAGCACTTAAAGCAGTTCCATTTTTTTAATTTTTTAAAAACTATTTTAATTGGTACAAGAATGTGAACTACAGTAACCAAATGGAGACAACTGGATACCAAATAGTAGTGCCTTTGCTCTTTAAAAAAAAAAATCATTGGACTTGCTGATCCTGGACTTGATGCAATGGACCTTTTCTTGGATATAATTTCCATAAAAATAAACTTTATTCTGACTCTTCTGCTATACTGTATTCCACATTTTTTTCATGAAGATCCACTGTTGATTTCCTTTTGAGTTGAGTTCCTGCATTCCTTTTATCTAGACGTCAACCATGAAAACTTCCAGAAATTTAAATGTCATACTTCCCGTGGTCAGCTGTTGCTGATGAAGCAAGTCCCAAATTACTGGAATTATTTGCAGATCTGGATAGTGGAGGATCTAAGTTCTGTTTGCAGGGAGCTTGCTTTTAAATGTTTACTGAGCTGAGGGGAAATGGATGCCTCTGTTTAGTAAGGGCTAGTACCGTTTAGATGTTATAAGATTCACCCAAAATATCAATGGATACCTGCTGTAATGGTTGAGTTACTGACACCAAGTATAAGAACAAAAATGGGAGGTACAGCTGCCCAAAAACGTAACTGACTAGTGCAGAACAGCTTCACTTTTCCAATGTTTTGATAAAGAAAACAAAAAGCACCAAGAACAATTTTTCCAAAAGGATGTTCCAAAAAAAAAAAAAACCAGCTAAAAGCAACCAACTAACACAAAAGACCTTAAGTTAAATTGGGTTACAAAGGTCATATGCCAGCATTAAGCACAACTTTTACTGTGGATGTTCAGTCTTTCATTAAACCCTCTTTCTCAGATGGAAGCCTTTGATTGCCATTTACTCGTCCAGAAGCTGGCTGGCTTGTTGGGTTCTCACCGCAGTGACCAGAACCAAAGTATAAAACTATCGGCACCCAATCATAACAAGAGAAACCCATGATGTCCCAGTAAAATACCCCACCCCCAAACAAAGTCCACCTCCCCAACAGAACTAATCCGATTGGCTGGCTCAGTGGCCTGGGAGAAATTTCCATAAAAACTTCAATGACTTACCGTCCTTTCAGCCAGGTAGGATTCCTGATCATTGGAAATCCAGAGAAACTGGAAATATTAACTGTATTCCTCTTTGTGGAATTCCAAGTGACTGCAGAGTTGCAGCATGCAAATCTTTGCCAGACCCACACATTCACAAGAAGTCTCACCTATGTGTGTACACTGAACCGGCTGAGCAGAGAAGGCAGCAAAGGAAGGTTTTAAACAACGTGAGATTTGCCAAATAGTACAAATGGTGGAGAGAAAAAAAGTTTGTTTATTAATATGAATTGTGTCGCTTGAGAAACCCCAACTATGGAAGGTGTGGTTAGCACAATTAACTGGGAAAACAGAAGAGCGATGCTGTGGTGTCGTTATACTGGACATGCCATTGTCTCTTCACAAGTGAGGATTGTAGCGCTTTTAACTTTGTCTTTTCAAACTACGTTCAACAATTCTCAGGAAATTGATTCAAGTCCTCCCCCCACCCAGCCTTCAGTCCCAAAGGAGGACACCAAATTTTTCAATCCCGCAAACTTTGCAAGGAAGAAGATTAATAGGGACCATGAACAGATAACAGACCCCCATTGAAGATTTACTAGCTTATTCCAAAATGAGAAATGAAGGGAATCTGGTCTAAGTTTCAAGCAATGAAAGGAGGATTCCTTACAGCGATCTAGGAAAATAAAATTGTCTGGTTAGTTTTTAAATGTGATGGCCTTGAAATTAAGGGAAGTTTGAGCAAGACAGAAACCTCCAGATTGACCTATACAAGGATTGGGACATATAAAAATTAGGAAGTAGCTCAACAATTGTTCCTGTATGCAATCTCTAAAGTTTATTTCATTTTTTCATATATATATATATTTAAGCATTCTAGAGTATTGAAGTCTACATTTGACAAAAAGTAAAAAATATAAAAGTAATTTTGCTCCTCTTTTGAAGATCTATGCAATTCTCTCTCTCTCTCTCTCTCTCTCTCACACACACACACACACACACACACACACAGAGTGAGTAAGCGAGCGAGCTGGGTTTCCTGCTTCACATCCAATGGGAGAAAATATGAATAAAAAAGTGCTCCATTGATTCAAAAGACTAAGAGCTGCAAGCGTTTATTCACACTACATCACAGACCCCCAAAACCCGTATTGGAACCCCTTGGCACCTCTTGCAAACTGCTGAATGTTAGACCTTCTTTTCGCCATCTGTTTGTACCATAAAAACACTGGCTTAAGTGCGTCACACAATACCATTCCCCTTTATTCTTGTTTGTTTGTTTGTTTTAAAATGTCTCGCTGCACACCAGTTGCATTGGAAAAACATAGATTAGCCAGCTGTATGTCATTTCAATAACCTGTTTCCACATTCCCAACCTGGAACTGTGTATCTCTGCTGATTTTCTCAGAGCGTTTTCTTCCTTTGGGGCGGAGGGGGGGGGGGAACCACACTGAAATTTTGTACCGGCCTCCCAGTTGGAAGACGACAAGGAGTGCCAAGAAATGACATCCTGCCTGCATTAAGGAGACAGCGCCTCTGGAATTTGGATCCTTATTTTCAAATGTCTTCCCTGCATTATTTTATTCAATGCAAGACATGCATCCTTCACAACCAACCCGGGAAAACTGAAACATCAAGAATGAAACGGACTGACAAACATCTTCCTTCTTGGAATCAGTGTGAAAACTAAAACTGTTTGACAAGCCTCACTTTTATATTTCTTCCTTGGCAACAGGCTCACTAAACCAGTTTCCCTTTGGAAGGCCAGTCCAGTTATTGCCGCACAAACGCTTAGAATAGCTTAGGTGTTGTGTTTCTCGTTCTTTTTACGCCTGTTGTTGTGTAGCTTGCTCTTTTTGGCTCTTGCAGAGCTTCGTGAGCTTATGGCAGTTATGGGTGTGGGAACCTCCCAAGGCCAGGGTGTAGATCTGCGCTGTGTGAAAATGTTGCAGAGAAGGTATATGGAAGATGTTTGAAGTGTGCTGACACAGAAAGAAAGGAACTGCATGTACTGATCTAAGTTCTCTAAGACAAAGCAGGCTAGGACAAAAAGAAGAGAACTGATTCCGGATGGATTCGAGCATCTTATCACAGATTATAAATTCTCTATTAAAATTCTTCCTCCCACTCCAAAACCATAAACTGAGCATATTTTAAAGAGTGAAGGGGGGGAAATACAAAATTTAGAAAAATAGGAGGACTCTGCTGACGGGACGACAAAGTTAGCAGGAGGAAAAGAGCTTCAGATTGCCATGTCTTTACCTAACGCCTCATTTTGGGGGCACCAGCAAACCTACTTTTTCTAACCAGCTCTAGAGCAAAGTAAAACCATCCCACTCTTGCTTCATGGGGTTGTTTTGTGAAAAGGACACCTCGACGCCATTAGGCCACCTGACTTTGCACATAGCCTACTGAGTGCAGTGAAGCAGCTCTACTTTCTGTGTAAACTAGGTTTAAAATGTGGGCAAGGAGAGGCATTTCAAAAGCTACCGTCAAAGCCTAGGCACCGATTCCTTTACAAAATAAAAATAAAAATGGATGTACAGAATTTTACATCGAGGGTGCTGGCTTAAAGGCACCCCTTCTCCTCTCGCTTCCTCTCAAAGCAAGCAGGCGTCTTCTTAGCCCTCGGCCACACAGGAATGCCCAGTGTGGAGATCTGCAATCCACCCCTTGCATTTGGGCAACGAGAATAATCCAGCCCGCTCCTGGAGGACAGAGAGGGGAAAAGAGTCCTTTTGAGAAGGCCATTTCCGTTTCTTCTAGCAGCAACAACTCTCCAAACAGCAAGGGGCTGCTGAGAAGTCACAGGAGTGACTGAAAGCACTAGTCCTAATGCTACAGCTATTCACAATCTCTCTGGCAATTCACCTTCCCCTCTTCTCGCAAAGGGAGAACAGCCTGCCTGCGGTGCAGGGCAGGGAGACTCCCCCACTAGACCCATTTCACAGTCTTCCTGCAAAATCCACACTAAATTTACATGAGAAGGATGGGAAGGGAATGGGAAGTAACAGTGGGGAAGGACTGCTCTGTCGGAATCTACCTACCATCATCCTCTCTCTGTCTCTCTCTCTGTCTCTCTCTCTCTCTCTCTCTGAGCAGTAACCTGTACTTCCAGCTCAAAGTGCATAGCTCCTCCAATCCTACCAGCTTCAGTCCACCGGCAATCGGTGTGTCTCCTCAAGGGACAAAGGCAGCTTTGTCTCCTCCCAGCTTTCCTTCCAGGCCGGAGCCTCAGTTTGAGGTGGCAGCAATGGGTTTGTCCAGTTCGAGGTCAAGGCTGGCACTACTGGGGTGCAAGCTGCTGTAGCAGGTTTTGCAGACCCGGCTGGGTTCGAAGAGCTGTTGGCTGGGGACCGGCGCCTTCTGGTTACAGCAGCTGGAGCAAAACACATTTCCACAATTCCTTTGGTCAGAAACGGGAAGAAGAAGAAGAAGAAAAAACACGAACATGAGCTTGCAACGCAGAAACACAATTTCCATACAAGAAAAAGCCCGATTTAAATTAGGCAGAACGGAGTCTTCCTGGAGAGAGGAGAACCCCAGGAGTGGAGGCCTGAGTTCCTTCCCCTCAGGGATGCGCCTATTCCTGCAATGCAAGGGTCACGAGCAGGAGGAGTGAACAGGAGGCAGGAAATCCCTTTTGGGTCGTCAACGTGTCTCTGCTGGCTGCAGTGGGACACTTGAACTCTGCCTCCAGGTGACTCCCCAACATCAGCACCAAACGATCCTGATGATGGCAAGCAAATCACGTTGCCTGGGAGAAGTTGTTAGGACTCGGAGGGAGTCGACTGCAGCACACCGAGGCCTCAGTACCAGAAAACGTGAATCTGCCATGCAAAGTCACGCAGAAAGCTGCAAGGGAAAACAAGATGCAGTCCACGTGTCGTGAGCGATGGATGCAGCAGCTGAATGGACTAGCCAGTGGTCAATCAGCAGGGCCATTCTAGCACATGCACCTGGTCTGGGTCACCAGAGACAATGCACCTTCGTTGCTTATGGCGCCACTTTCTCAAACCGAACTGGACTGAAAAAAGACCTTTTGCGTTTCGCCCCAAAGTTTTATTCCTAGGGAGATGTGATGCTGGAGAAAAGGATGTAACAGAACAAGTGTTCCCCCACCCCCGCACCTTTGGTTTAAATTTTAATACTTGGCTGTGATTTTGTTTTATGTTATCCATAATCTAACTGCAAGCAAAGGGAGCCTTTAAATATATTATCGAGCTGAAATCTTTCTACTAGGAAATACAAATTAGGCTGGGATAAATTATACCAGAGCCTTCTTATGGATTCAAACAGGTGCTGCTATTACAAAGAAAAGTTTAAAAAAAAAAAACGAATAGGAGGGGAACTTTGGTAAAAGAGAAGGAAAAACATCCCAAGCAAAAGCAATCCTAAAGTTATTCTCTTCTTAAATAAATCAGCATTGCTATTTCTGTGATATTTTGAGAAGCAAAGGCTGTTAATGGAATCTTGCCTGAGTAAATCTCAAAAAGATCATATTACCTCCAAATAAGACTCAGGCCCACTAACTTGATCCTTTTGCCCAAATCCTAAAACTGGCTGTTGGGACTGATAGAAGGGAGTCAGAGTCCTTGATAATCCACATGACTAGCAAAGGGGAACCTTTGGACATTATTGCTTTATCTCCCAACCATTACGTTTTAGTTAAATTTTATCCCTTGGTGTTAAAGTTTGTTTAGTTCTTTTATTTGCTTTTCGATTTGGGCCTGATTGTTCCAGAACCCGTGAGCTACCATCAGCTGCCCCATGACACCAAGAAGACCAAGACCAAAATAATCTGCTGATGGAGCAGTGGACATGAGCCAGCTGCTGTTGCAAGGGAAACATTTCACGGGTTAAGACAATGGCAGCACCCAACGTTAAACAAAAAGCCGTGGATTCCACATCCTATCGGCTGCTTGTGGTTTATGCTTTCTGGGAAAAAGGAAGCGCGGGGGGGAGGCAAATGTTAGTCTGGAGAGCTGACTGGAAAAAGGCGGACAAGACAACAGAGGCCAATGCAAATGCTCACCAACTCTGATCAACATGTTCGGGATCCCTGCAGGGAGGGGAGAAAAAGCTCAGAGCAGGCACTAAACCAGAGAAGTTTAAAAAGTACCACTGATGCCTTTGGAGGGTTTTTTAGCCTAGAGTGGGGAACTTGCGGTTCTCCAGGTCTTGCAAGCTTCAGGTCCCGGAAACCTCAGCCGGCATCACCAATAATGAAGGATGCAGAGGTGCCTGAAGGGCTTTGGCTTCCCAACTTGCCTGAGAGTTGGCATTATACAGTCTTTAGAAAGAAACTGGTCACTTCTCCATATCGTACATTATAAGGAAATACTCTGCGCGGTGAGCTTTGGAGAACACGTTCAGGTCAAAGATTCTTACGCACCCATGTTATCCACCCGTTGAGGCTCTCTGCTATACCTCTACATAGCAGCAACTCTGAGCTCATCTATTTCCAGTCTGGAGGCAAGAACCCATGCAGAAACACAGGTGGTGCCCAGTGAGGGCTGTTCTTTAACCAGCCTGCACAATCCAAAGTCTAAGAAGACTTCGGGAGCTTTAAATCAGCAAATTCTCATTATAGATCCACCAAGGAGTCCAGGCCCTGGACACTCGTAACAGTTGCTAAGGTCACTAGTGGAAAATGTTGGCCAAAATTATTCAGACAAACAAACCCAACAAGGGAGCTGTTGCTCAGGGCGCAAACAGAAATACAAAGAGACAGACTAGGAAGATGATCTTCCAATTAATCAGTAACTACAGACCCAGGAAGGCTCTAGCTCAACCTTCACTTTGACCATGAACCACAAACAGGCTGCTTTCAGGCAAGCTACTCTCAGCCTCAGGCCACCCTTGCAATGTGGAGGTAAAATACAGATATCTGTTACTGCAGGGATCTGAAAGTATTTCCAACAGAAACACCCTGAACGTTTGAAACTATGCTCCATCAACAGAAGAGGGTTGCACTTTTATTCATAAGCCAGAAAAACAGATTAGATGAGGGAAGCGACGAGAGCTAATTATTCACTATCGGGAGAGCTGCTGCTGATGCGGGTGGTGAAAGCACCGGAGAGCAACATCTGCCTGCTGTCCTACTTGCTGAACAGCTGGATGTTTGGCTAGGGAGTTGCACTAACAGGGAAGGATGTTGGCCAGAGGTCCAAAGGCCTAGTGGGAATTGCAAAGTGCTGTCTTGGCGGCACCAAGGCGGGCTGCATTGGGAAGCACAATACCTGCAGTGGTGTTTTCTGCTGACAAGCCAGAAGACACTGTCACAGCCGTAACAGTGTGCAGCCAGGTGATCGGGAAGCCACCGTGTCACCTACAAAGACAAGAGAGCCCTTGCTTTCAAATGTAACACCAACACGTCAGCATCAAAGCAATGAGACAAAAGCGAAAAATGAACGGATTGAGAAGCTCCAGCAGATGGGAGGGAGGAAAGAAGAGGAGGAGGAAACACTTGAAGATTCTTCTGGCAGAGAAACCCCAAACCCAGGTGACTCGATCTCTGAGAAAGCCGTCACACGCTCCCTTCCGCAGGCAAGTGCCCAAATCCCAAAATGGCTTTCATCACTTCCCAAAGATGCAGAGTGGAAAGTAAGCGAGTCTTTGACATGGGCAGAGAGGGGGAAACGTTTTTGAGACAGCTGCAGAGTTGAGGAGGAAAGCTTATCAAGACCAGTGTTAGGACCAGAGGGAGGGAATCACAGAGCGGCATCGTTAGTATATTGTGTGCCGATTAGACAAGGAGAGGGCTCCGGAGATGGATGGAGGCCTGTACCTCTGTGTCCTGTTTATCCACCTGCTCCCAGCTGGCTTCAGAGAAAATCTCTGTACTGCAGCGAGACAAGCAGTTGTGATCCGGATTGCTTTCTGAGTCGGGCACTGAAGTCTGTTGGCAAACAAACACAGCTGAGCACAACCTACTCCCAGTCCACGGAAGGGGTTAGCAGCTGAGAACAGGGCCTCTTCTACATCTGCTGTGGGGAGCAATCAGATCAGAGGTTGGGAAAAGCAGGGTGGGAAAACTGATCCTATCAAGCTCTGGAACACGGCCTCCTGCAGAACACTGAGACTGATGTCTGTCTGTCACGACTGTCTGTCTGTCTATGTTATTTATTACCCGTCTATCCATCATCTATTATTTGTCTGTCCATTGATCCATCCATCATCTGTCATCTATTATCCAGCCATCCACCTATTAAAAAAAACCTTACAGTGAACCAAATACACATCGCTATCCGAAAAGCAAACAACTGTCTTGAAGATCTGTATAAACCTCAGCAGAAAGTATACTGAGAAAACTTGGACAAAGAATTCAGCAGGGAGCGGATCCTGGTCAGATGATGGTCTTACGCAAAGGACTCAACAGAATGTTGTTTCTGATCTAACTTGTTAGACCAGCCAGCTGGCTTTCTAATCCAAGTTTACTTGTTACATAAATGCAGATCAGTGTTTCTCAACCTTACAAAATTTAAGACGTGCAGACTTCAATTCCCAGAATCCTCTGTTCAGCTCAACCAATTTCTAGTTTATTTGACAAACCTGATTTGGTGAAGTTCGCCTTAACCAAACAGGAGGAACCAGTTAGAGACTGAACAAGCTAGAAAAACACCCCTTTCCCTAAATGAAAGAATTAAATGAAGCCACTGTTAAAAACAATATCTTTCCCCAACCAAACATTTACTGATGAAACGCATACACCTCCTTCAAAATAAAGCAATTAGCCTTTTAAATAGCTCTGAAGATGCCCCAAATGACTGAGAATTCATCCCAAAGGACCAAACCAGAGAGCTGTTTCAGCTGGGTGGCCTTCAGTGCTGGAGACCCCTGTGCTCTATGCTTGGGGGGGCTGACAGGGTAGACAAAATCTCTACCCTCCCCCCTCCCATGTCGCCTATCCTCTAAATTTTTAGTTTCTCATTTAATCTCCATTGTTTCATACTATCTTTCTTTTAAACCTTGTCATCATTTTGTAAGGCGCTCGGAGTTGCTCCAACAGCGAGGGGCAGCATATAAATTTAATAAATAAACCAAATCAATCAGTGATAAGTCACCGATGGGCTCCATGTGTCCATGCAGCCTTTGGTTTGGGGCTGTTCTCAGTGCTGCATTTCTGCCCTGGATGGTGCGGTTGGCACGAGCCGAGCCGAGAAGAAGAAACGCTTGTACATACTTACCACTTCATCCCCGTACTCCCCGTTGAAGCGCAGTGAGCTGTTCAGATACTGGCTTTCCAACCGGCTCTTTAGCTCCTGCACCTGCTTCTTCAAGCTCTCCACCTCCTGCTGGTGCCCGCTTTCAATCTGTCGGAGGCGCTGCTGAATGACGTCGGTGTAGATGGGCATCCCGTCGTCATCTAGGTGATTCCGGGCAGGCTGGTCCGGGCTGCCTCCTGTTTGCTGCCGACCCGGGATGGCGTGAACCCATTTGTGGTGGAGGTTCCTTAGATGCGGTGGGGTGGAGATCTGCCGGCCGGGGGGAACCTTCACCCTGCTTTCTTCGCCGTTCAGGCAGTGCCCATTGGGCGCGGAGTATTTCTGAGGAGCAGCAAACCCTGCTGGGCTCTCGGCCATCTTGTTCTCGGATGCCAGGTCTCCATTGCACACCACCTCTTTATAGTCCGTTAAAGGCAAGGCACACAGGGAAGGGTTGCTGCTGTAAGGAGTCCTATTTAGAGCTGCGGCCAACTTGTGTGCATCCATCCAGTCCTCCCTCTCCAGCCGATTCTCCACCATCTGGGAAAGATCACTGACGCTGTTTCCCGCGGGGTGATGCCAATGGGAAGGCACCTTCTGTGCGCTTTCTGCCCTGGCTCCTGTTTCTGTTAAGGTCTCGGTCGAGCTCTCCATATTTGGTGTGGCCACCTCAAGTCCTACAGGCAACAGTGGGATGGGATGGGCAGGACTAGAAGCATTTTCTGCTTCTGCTGAACTACTACTGGTATTAACACCCTCCTCCTCCTCCTCCTCCTCCTCTCTTGAAACTTCACTATTTCCAGGATTGTCCCAAAAGCCAAGTGGCAGCTCTGCCCCCTGAGATGGCTTCTGGACCGTGCAAGGGACAGCTGGGTGACCCTCCTCAGGCCCTTGGAGCTCAGAAGCACCCTGTGATACCACCTGTTGATTAGAAACTGGATTGTCTAATAAGGTTTCTGCATCCGGGTTGGACTTTTCACAAACAGTAGCAGAACCAGCCAGGTATTCAGTCCTGTGTTCCTTATCTAGCGGGAGATCCCCTTCACCCTCCTTCCCCGCCCTTCCCTGATTACACCTCGTATTCTCCTCAAGGCTCCCTTCTTCTTTGGTGGCTTCTTGCAAGATGTTTTCCATCTGCCCCTCGGCCACCGCTACCGAAAGCTCTGCTCCAATCAGAGTCCTGCCTTGTTTGCCCAAACTTTCGCCCTCAAAGAGGTCGTCTCCCGGGTTCCCGAGGTTGCTGAGCTCCAGGGATCGGCGATGTTCCTGCCATTTCTCGTTGAGGCTGGGGTCGCTGCTACGCCGGTTGGTGGTGGGTATGCTGCTGTCACAGGCTGTGGTCAGATTGTCAAAGGACCTGGTCTTTGGTAGCCTGCAGAAGAACAGCAAGAACAATCGAAGATAAGTTTAACTTTCTTATACAGCTCTTATATAAGAGGCTGGAAACCGTTGGTGGACTTTCTACGCGCTAAATATAATGAGAGAGGGTTAACAGAAAGATTTGGAGGTTGGTGTAACGCCCGTTCTCTAATTTATATGTGTGCGCGCGCATGCAAATTCTCCTCCCCTTTTACATGTGTGTGTGTGTGTCTGTGTGTTGGCATACACATACACACACACATAAAAAGGGGGAGGAGAATTTACTGTTTTCTTTCTTTTTTTCCCACCACCCAGCTAGGGTAGATCGTTCTTGTTAAATGTTAAATTTACTTGAACACTTTTTCCTCTTTTTTCTTTATACACTATTTTTTCCCCATTTTTATTTTTTAGGGTTGAATGTATGCTTTTGTTTCATTTTGTTTGTCTGTTTTTCTGTTTTGTATTTTACTTTTTAGGACAAAACAAAATAAACACATACACACACGTAAGTTGAACTTTGTAGGAGAGTTGTTGGAGGCGGTGCTTTTCTACAAACCAGTACATTTTTACATTTTATACACTGTTGCTGTTGGTTCAACGTGTGGACAGTGAAAGGGGCACGTCAGATCTCCTGATATCCGGGCTCACCTGCTCAGAGGCTGATCCTCAGGGTTGGAGCCTGGGACGGGATAAGGGGCACAGGTGTCATCCACAGGGGTGGAAGGTGAGGAGCAAGGCAGGTACACGGCACTCCACAGCATTAAGTTGCGCACGTGGCACACAGGATACAGCACCTAAGAAAGACGGCCAGAGACTGAGCCCAAGCCAAACTTACCGTTTGTTTAATGACTGTTCAAGCAGCACTGAAAAAAAGTGACCTATGACCATTTTTCACATTTATAGCCATTGCAGAATACCCAGGGTCACGTGACTTATATTGGGATGCTTGACAACTGACTCATATTTACGATGGTTACAGTGTCCACTTAGCAACCGTGTGACTAACTGCAGCGATTCACTTAACAAACCTGGCAAAAGTTGTAAAATGGGGAAAAATCCACTTAACAAATTTCTTACTTAGCAACACAAATTTCGGGCTCAAGTCGAGGACTACCTGTATTTAAGACTGCAGTGATGTAAAGCATTACGAAGTTGAGGTTATGTAAATTGTAATTTATTATTATCAGAAGCAAAGAAGCACCCCTTCATTTGGGGGTGGAAAGTTATAAAGGTCTCCCAGTGGTTCCGTATAAAATATAATAACAGTAATTTCTATGGTTTTATATATATGTATATTTTATATTTATATATTTTTCTTTCCTGAGCCAGTAACTGGCTCAAAAGTTTGGGAAAGAAAATTTCAGGCACGCTAAGGTTTTGACACTGACCCCTGCTGGTCAATATCCGTATGACAGATATTGTTGATCGTTTTCTGTCTGTGTAATTCTCAGCTGTTGAGTGTAGAGGCGCACAGAAATGTTAGACATAAATAAAATATCTGCCTTCCTCTAATCAGGTACAAGCGTAAAGCGATATTCCCCCCACAACTCCAAAGAGGGTAGAAATAGCCAATAAAGCACCAATGCAGAAAAACAAATTAGGTAAGGCTGGAGGAGGCCCGAGAAGAAACCACCCATAATGGGGCTTCCTGGGTGACCTCAGTTGGTGTGGTGGAATGAGCACCTGGAAGAGGAGGAATGGGGCCCCTGGGAAGGTAATTCTGGCAGGACCGCCATGGTTTTCCAGGGAGGAGGCGGTGCATTTTGGAGAGGAGACCAAATTAGGAGAATGCACATTTCCGAGCTGGAGGGGAGAGGAAGGATGAGGTTCAGGGGAGGGGTGAGCCACTATGGCCACTTTTATGAGCTGTGGACTTCAACAGGTCTACTGTAGCATGGTTGGCTCAGGAATTCTGGGAGCTGAAGTCCACAGGTCATAAAGTTTCCATAGTTGCCCACCTCTGCTCTAGAACCTCTCAGGGTGTAGCAAGAACACTCTCTGGGCATTTTACGGCCTCTTGCCCCCTCCCCCCCCCCCAAACAATCTGGGTCCTCATTTTACCGACCTCAGAAGGATGGAAGGCTCAACCTTGAGCCCGTCAGGATCGAACTGCTGGCAGTGGGCCGAGTTAGCTTGCCATACTGTTATCTATTAAGTTAGAAGTTATAGCTTTAGTCTGGCAAGATTCTGCCCATTAGGCACACAGAAATAAAGGACTGGCTGGGTTTCACTGCGTTGTGTCTGGGCTTGGGGGCCTAACAGGCAGCTGCATCCTCCGCTGAACCTGCTTCACAGGGTAATTGTGACAGTTAAACAGGGAAAAGGGGGCAGGGGGGGGTGGCTTAGGCCCCTTGGAAGAAAGAATAAAGAATGAATGAAAACCAGTACATACAGATTCGGACTGGGAGGAGTAAAGCAGGTTTTTGAAGGCTTTGTTTCCTCCTCGCAGCAGGGACCACACCGAGCAAGTCCTTTCTTGGGTGTGCTTCTCGCCTCTCTCCTTCGCATTGTTGCACAGGAATGTACCAAAGAGGCAGGAGTAGGTGTGTTGCACTAGCTTGACCTACAAAAAAGGACAGTCCTGGGACCTGGGCTGGCAGAGTCGAACCCCAAGGGAGAGACTATATATTCACTCTTACTTGGAGCCCCTCAAGGTCTGGAAATACACATATGAATGGATTCAACCATTGGCCCCATGGCAGCCTTCTCCATCTTTGACGAAACAAACTTTTTTAAAAGTACAAAGAAAGAAAAAGAAACCGTGCGCTGTTAACTACAATTATCTCATTCCTGTTCAAGAGGTGGTTGAAAACAAGATAAGGAAAGATACAAAAATCCCCGGAATGTTATCCTTCTATTTTAAAGATGTGCCTCATTCTGATAGTTTGTGTTAGGAATTGGTACACAACACCTACAATTCTATATAGTCAAGTCTTACTGAAGTTATTGGACCTACCCCAAAGCTGCAGCTTAATAGAACTCATCACCCACTTGCAATATTAAGAATATTATTGAATGATAAATTATTCAAATGAAAATGTCTCACGGGGAGCTGTCTAAAATACAGTGACAGAAAGAATTGTGAGAATTCGAACTGTTTGAGAACTGGTTGCAAAGTCCTCTAGTTTTGTCTGTTAGACTTAGCTTGATTTGCAAGACCTGCTGTTCTAACAGTTTTTTTTTGCTGGGGGATATCTCAAAGGAACCCACAAGTTGCAAAATTTTTGCCGACAGAGGGTGCAGCTTCCTCTTACACAATGTACAACCCACAACAATGGAACAAACTGTGACAAAGATTAAGAGAAGAGCCTGAGAACGGCGATTCATCACTCAAAACTCTTTTTGCCAGAGTAAACAGCAGAGTCAGAGATGAACTGAAAGCCCTCCTTTTACTCCAAAGTAGGATCTGGACACTCAGCCAGATTGTGTAGATTCAGCACATGAAAACTGTTGACGCGGGAATTGTTTGCGGGAAAAATAACCACTTACAAGGAATGCTTCGTTAAACTCGAAGGAGCAGGGGAACTGCCTCTGGAGTTGATGGACGCAGTCGAGCCACTGCAGAAACACGGGGCAGCGTTCGTTGAGGTCATCCGAGTTCTCGCCATGGCCACAGCGGTCTGCAAACTTATGGCCGAAGTCCAGCCATTCCATCTCCACCAACACTTGGAAACCCTGCGGGAAACAAGCCCATCCTCTTTTCAGCTCCTGGATCCCACCGAAGCCATTCTGACACAACGGTAACCCTCCATGCATCTGACAATCTGCTTCAGAGGAGTTTGATCGTCACAACTTTTAAGACCTGTGGACTTCAACTCCCAGAATTCCCCATGCTGGCTGGGGAATTTTGGGAGTTGAAGTCCACAGGTTTTAAACTTGCCACGGTTGGACACCCCTGATCTACATGGAATCAAACCGCCACGAAATCTCTGGGGAAGCGTCAACACACCACGACTGCTTTAGTGCAACAAAGAGGGCTGCGTGTGTGAATCACTTCTGGTTATGTCTCCAAGAGCCAGATCTCTGTCACTTGGCCTTCTCCAGCATTAATCTAAGTCCCTTCAGGGCTCCACCGGCTTCGCTCATCCTGGGACACAACTCTGTGTCTCCCGGTACTCTCTAAACCCTTCACCCTTATTCTGCCGCCCCTCCATCCAGTGAGCCCCACCACACGCATTCTAGCTCAGAGCCTCTTCTCAACCCAAAGCCGAATTGCGTTCCCGGATCCAGACCTGTTCCGGAGTGACAAACCTCAACAGTCCTGTAATACGGATCCAGCAACAGCTTGGACAGAGCCACGATCTGCGGGGTCCGATCCCAGCCGTCGGAGCAGTGGACCAGGACGGGCCGCTGGTCTCTGTCCACCGTGTGAACCACCAGCAGGGCCGATTTCAGAAGCACAGAGAGATGCTGGAGCCACTTGGTGCTCTCCAGAGCCGACAGCCAGCTGCAGAGGCAGACAAGAGGACGACCTGACTCTGATGGGCCATTAAAGCACCGAGAGGTGCCTTTCCTGGAAGGAAGGTCGCTGCTCGCCTTGGATTCGGGGGAGGGGGGCGCTAAGGAGTCTGGGATAAAGGAGCGAGAGCGGTGAAAACGCTTATTGTAGTCTTTGACTTAACAACAGTTCATTTAGTGACCGTTCCAAGTTACAGCAACACTGAAGTAAGGGATTTATCGCCATTTTTCAGGCTTACAACTGCCGCAGCATCATGGTCACGTGACCAAAATTCAGGTGCTTGGCAACTGACTCATATTTATGACCCTTTCAGTGTCCCGGGGGTCATGTGATCCCTTTTTGTGACCCTCTGACAAGCAAAGTCAATGGGGAGAGCCGGACTCATTTAACAACCATGTGACTAACTTAACAACCGTGGGGGACTTCACTTCAGAACTGTGGCAAGAAACGTCATAATGTGGGGCAGAGCTCACTTAACTATCCTGCTTAGCAACGGCGGTTTCCAGCTCAACTGTGGTCTTGTGTCGAGGACTTCAACTCCCAGAATTCCCCAGCCAGCTACTTGCAGACTTCAACTCCCAGAATTCCCACCGCCAACTATGCTGGTAGGGGAATTCTGGGAGTTGAAGTCCACAGGTCTTACAAGTGGCCAAGAGGAGAGGAGTGGGGGAAGAGCCTGTAGGGGCCACTTACTTTCCCGGGTCCGGCATCTGTGTGCAGAGCAGCCTCAGTGACTGAAAACTCTTCCGAATAGAGTGGATGTTAGCCATTCCCATGAACAGCACTTCGCAGTTGGGATAATACTCTGTTCAAAAGCAGAGAAGAGAAAGTGGCTCAGGTAAGAGGCCGAGATGAACTAAATTACAAGCTTTACTGTAGAAACACGCTGGCAACCAACTGGGGCCCGTACTTAGCCGCCTCCCGCCTCTTGGGAGTTTAAAAGGAGATGGTGACAACACAAGGGAATCGTTCCAACACAATGTAAAGGGAACACGTGTTTACCCCCTGCCCTGGGCCTGGAGCAGTGGGCACCATCAATAACAGGGGATCTAAACCCAGTCTTTCTGATTGCCAGCAAATGAACTTGGAGGCCTTCCTGGCTTCGCTGGCACTGTGAGCAAATAACAACGGGGAAGTAACGGTTAAGGTGTCAGCACGGCAGCTGCTAACTGGAGAGGATCCCAGCTCTGCCCTCTCTGGCATCAGTTGCAACAGGAGTGGAGGGTGGGGCTGGGGGTGGGGGGAGATCCTCAATATTTTTATGGCACTGTCCTCCTTCCTGAACTACCTACCTTTCTGAAGCCGGCCCCCTCAGGTGTATAAATGCACAAGCACCTAGAGACAAATGTAAACTTACCTGGACATTCACAGCCCCCTCCTTTGGCTCTGTTGGCGACTGCAGCTGTATAGGAGCGTGCATCTAAGATCAAAAGCTTCTGAGGCTGGATGGCTAAGCTTTCTGCTCCCGAAGCATTGGAAATGGAAGAATCTGGGGAAGGAACAGGCAAAACAGGAGAGATCATTACAAGGTAGCTAGCACAAACGGCCCTCCTTCTCCCTAACGCTCACCCATTTTTATCAGTGTTTCTCCATCTCAGCTACTTGAAGATGTGTGGACTTCAACTCCCAGAATTCCCCAGCATAGCTGGCTAGGGAATTCTGGGAGCTGAAATCCACCCATGCCTGGGCTGGCTGGGGAATACTGGAAATTGAAGTCCACCCAATTTAAAATGGCCACGGTTGCAATGTTACACTGCCTTATATCAACCTGGAGTCCTCCAGATGTGCAGGGCTGCTATTTTCAGAATTCATAGTGAGCACAACAAGGGGAGCGAGTGTCCCGATGGATGTGCAACAGGCTAATTTGGAAAGAAACTTCTTCAGTTTATCTGGTTGTCAAAAAGAATGGTGGGAGATTTGTACCTTCGCACTTACAAGATTCTGTTCATGTAGCTTTACAATAAAGTAGAAAGTAAGAGCCGTGGTGGTGCCAAGGTTAGAATGCAGTATTACAGGCTAATTCTGCCAACTGCCGGCCTCCAGCTGTTCGATCCTCACCGGCTCAAGGCTGATTCAACCTTTCATCCTTTCGAGGTCAGTAAAAGGAGAACCCAGATGGTTGGGGGCAATATACTAACTCTGTAAACCGCTTAGAGAGGGCTGTAAAGCACTGTGAAGCAGTATATATAAGTCTCAGGGCTATTGCCAAATAGCTCCTCAGGTCCCGCTCCCTGTCTGGCCTACCTGACCTCAGTGGATGTTGGCCATTTGCACTGCGTAAACAGCCAACCTTTTGGACACAAAGCGAGGCTACCAAGTCGAGCTTACCAAACTCTGCGTCGGAGAAGTCTCCCCCATTGGAGAACTCTCGCGAGCAGTTCCCATTCACCAGTTTACCGCTGCTCGACTTGGAATCGGAGGCACAGGCTTTGGCCACCGACTGGACAAGATGTTCGTCGTCAGCGTTTCTCCAGCCCCACCAGCTGACCTCGGGCTGCCCACAGCGAGAAATGACCGCCCCGTTGTTCTGGTGCCTGCATGGAAACAACCCAGCACCATTGTAACAGGAACTAACTGCCACAGAGGACAAACAAGCACTTTAGAGGAAGGGTCCCCAACCTCCAGGCCGTGGCCTAGTACCAGGCGTGGTACTGTTCGGAACTGGGCTGCAGAAGGGGCGGCACAGCAAGTATGTGCAGCTCCATTTGTGCAAGCGGTGGGTGGGTGTACGCACGGCTCACACAAATGGAGCTGCGTGCTCACTTGCCCACCACTCATGCAACCCCCCCCTTCCTGGCCCCCTCTCCAGTTGGCAAAGCCAGAAAGGTTGGGGGACCACTGACTTAAGAGCCTTAGGAAGCTCTCTGGAGAATTCCAAAGGCAGTTTGGCTTTGTCTATTTAACTTGATAGCCTGTGGAACAACTCTCAATATTGGCCACCGTTGTGATAAAAAAGCATGAACGTCCACTGGGATTTAAACAAGTTTTGTGGACACTGGCGAAGGAACATGGTGCGAGGTCGTATCTAAATATATCGGAGTACTTAGGAGGATCTGAGTTTGGCTTGTTTTTTTGGGGAAAAAACAACAACTAGGAATGAACAGCACACCCACAAAACATTTGAAAAGTATGCAAAGAGAAAGAAAAACAAAAACTAAGGACTGAATCAGCTTTTGCAGAGAAGTGTGAAATAACCCAGAGCTATCTAGAACTCGAGGTCAGCCGTCAGTAGCTGGGTTAATGCTGAGTAGCCACGTCAGCAGTTTGGACTTGCCTTTTGTTCAAAAACGAGAGAACCGAGGGACTCGACTAGCGTTTATGTAACCTGTGAGGGTCCAAAGTTAGCAAACGAGACCTGAGAAACGTTATAATGATCCCTTGCAGACTTCTGCTGTAGGTGATAATCTGCAGAGGATAATCATCCATTTCTACAAAATGAAACCGCATTTAGTCTTGCCTCTCTGAGCTTGGATTTGAAGGAGGAATCCAGAGCAGAACAGCCTGAAAAATGCCAACTTGTTTGGAAAGGGGGAAAGCTGCTCTTCGTACAGAAGTGGAAATTAACTTTTGCTATGTGTCACATTACTGCTTTTATTATAACACTATCCTTATTTTTAACCGGGTAACAGCCTGTTCGAAAGCTTTTTCTTTTCGCCTTGACAGGAATGCAGATAGTCCTTGACTTGTGACCACAATTGTGCCCAACATTTCCATTGCTGAGAATGAGTTTTTAAAGTCAACTTGGCCTCATTTTACAACCTTTCTTGCCACAGTTGTTAAATGAATTACTGCAGTTGTTAAGTGAATCTGGCTTCCTCAATGACCTTGCTTGTCAGAAGGTGACAAAAGGGGGTCAGATGGATAGGATAGAACAGAATAAATTAAAAAACAGAATAGGAATTGGAATGGAATATAGATAGAATAAAAACTTTATTGTCACTTTAAATGTACACTAATACACAGTGACCTTTGGACATTGCAACTGTCATAAATCTGAACCAGTTTCCAAGTGGCCAAATTCTGACCCTGTGACCAGGTAATACTGCAAACAGTCGTTAGCTACAAAAACCGACCATCGGTCACTTTTTTCAATGCCGTTGTAACTTCAAACGGTCATTTAACAAATGGTTGCTAAGTCAAGGACTAGGTGTATCAATCCTCCCCCTTCTATTCCCAAAGGATGTTCACTCTGACAGCCAAAAGCATCTCCCAGAATTTTCTCCGAGATCCGGGAGATCCTGGGATTCAGCAAACCGACCCGCAAAAAAAAAAGTCGCCTCCGGAAAGGCCTGACCTGTAAACCACGACAGGGATGCGCTTCCAAGATCGGAAATTGGCCACGCTTTCCAGCTCTTTGTCCGTTATCCAGACAGGCACAATGAGTTCTTGAGGGTAGCTACTGCAGAGCCTACGTGGAAGGGAAGGGACAAGCCACGTGTGAGCAGGCACATCCTGTTTCTCCTTCCCCGCTGCTGCACACGTGAAAAGAGCAGCAAGGGAAAATGCAGGTACACAGTAAAACTAAACTCTGACTAGCCTAGTCATCCAGTTGGCTTTCATGCAGGACTAGAACTCATCGTCTCCTGATGATTGGCCCAAGATCACCCAACTATCTTTCATAGCAAAGGCGTGATTGGTCCAGACAGCCACCTGGCTTTCATGTCTAAGGTGAGACTAGAATTCACCGTCTCCTGGTTTCTAGCCTTGTGTCTTAACCGCTAGACCAAACTTGTTCTTTCTCTTTCTCAATAAATAGATAAAACTCCAAACTTTTCTTTCCTATCCCACACAGTCTTCCTAGCCTCATTTGCTCAGTCTCGGCAGGCAGCTTCCATTTGGGGAAAAGCAGTGATCATTACTGTTTTTCGCTGTGGTACAATAACAGCTTCTTATCCAGGATTTATTGAATAGAACTGGCTAAGCCAAAACTCACTGCTGGGCTCCTGCATGTATTGAAACAAAACAAACCACATGATGGCTAAAAGCCAAAGGCGGACTCATTGTGATGTAGCTGGTGTCAAAAGTCCAGCTTTTTTGAGACCAGAAAGATGACAGTGATAGTTGCGTCCATCTTTTCGCTGATTAGCTTATGAAAGCTTGATAGAACACCGACAATGGAATGTCAGGTTCCTTCGATCTGTCTGTGGAGACATTACAGCTGTTCCCAAAATGTCAAAAGTTGCTTTAAATAATTAGCAGTATTGGCCTTGCGATCACAGCCAGGGCCACCTATAGCTGAAATGCCCAGAAATGTTGGGCTTTGACCAGAGCAGGTAGCCTTCTGAAGGGTAAGCCTCTGTGACTGTCTAAAGGGCTTACTTGTACTTCTCATTGATGTTGGAGATCCGCCAGGCATTGTTCATGTCAAAACCCATCCGTTCCACTTCGTTTTTGAATCTCGACGCCACGTGCTCGCCTAGGTATCGGAAGAACAGTGAGAAGCAAACAGAAACCGTGCGTGTGTTTGTAGAGTGAGATATTCCCCATGGCCGAACACAACAGCAGAACATTCCTGAACTCATCTTCACTCCTGAGTCTATTCAGAACTTTGAAAAGCTGCTTAATCCCTGCCTAACAGCAAACACAACGTTCCGTGAAGCAGAGATGTCCAACCTTGACAACCTTAAGCTGAATTCTGAGAGTTGAAGCTGGATGTCCCTGCTGTAAAGTCTTATTTGCTCCACTGGTCTTTGAAGAGAAGCAGAACAATTCCTGGCATGGGATCGCGCCATGTAGGAAGTACAATGCAAATGCTAACTTTGCATCCAGCCAGGTGCTCCACAAGGTCAAAACCCTCACCTTGCACACAAGCCTATCTTCGAAGAGTCATCAACTCCACTGTGGGACGTCAAACCTTCCTCTATACCAGGGGTGTCCAATCTTGGCAACTTTGGCTTTAGGAGCCGTGGTGGCACAGTGGTTTAGAATGCAAAATGAGGAGACCCAGATTGTTGGGGGCAAGAGGCCAACTCTATGAACCGCTCAGAAAAGGATGTAAAGCACTGGGAAGCGGTCTATAAGTCTACTGTACGGGCTTATTGCTATTTAAAACCTGTGGACTCCAACTCCCAGAATTCCCCAGCCAGCCAGCCATGAGCTAATGGTGAGATAGTGCAACCACCAAGCACTTGAATTTTGATCATGCGACTGTTGGGGAAGCTGCAATGGTTGTAAGTGTGAGCACCAGACACAATTCACTTGTTTTTAAGTGTGGCTGTAACTCTGAATGGCCGCTAAACAAATGGTTGTAACTCAAGGACCGCCTGTAGTGTACTAGGTAATGGTTGTTGTAAAAAACAACAATAACCCTGTCCTAGTCCTAGCCTGTTGCTGTGCAAGCAAAAGACCCATCGTACCTGGGCGGCACAAATCCCCATGTTGCTCCTTTTCACTGGCGTAGACCTCCAGGCACCAGGCATGGTAAGCAAAAGAGAAAACATCCTCTATCTTTGAAGGGGGCCGGATGGCGTTGTTCAGCCGCTTCAGCCACTCTTGACACTGCTCAAAAGTAGAGAACTGGCACCTGCCAAAAAATAACAATAATAACAACAACCCATGTAAAGCCAATTAAAGGCAAGGAATGTTTTAACTTTCCTTCACAAATTTTCAGCTGATGGATGAAATGGGTGGCTAAGGTCAGAGCAGACCGGAAGGAAATTATCTATTGAGGCTTAACCTTTAGGAAGAACTTATTTTAATAATAATAATAATAATAATGATGATGATGATGTGCTGATTTTCTGATAGGTCAGGGGTCTCCAAAGTTGGCAACTTTTAAGACTTGTGGACTCCCAACTCCCAGCCTTCATCCTGCAGTGGATAGACAGGGGCTAGAACAAAGATGAGGATGATGGATGGATTCTTCTTCTTTTTCATGGCTTATTTTATTGTTCTATTATTTTATTTCTCTTGTGTTTTCCCCTCTTTTTCTTTCATTTTATTCTTGTAAGCTGCCTAGAGTAACCCCATGGCAAGATAGGCGGCAGATAATAGATAAAATGATGGATAAATAACAAGCCATTATTTCTGAAATTGCACTGCCATCCACTAATACACTAAAACTTTCTGAGATTATTCTGCCAGTATTTTACTGGTACCACAAAGTCTAGAGTCAGGAGGAAAGCTGTTAAAGTTAAAGGGTAATTTGTAATGATTCAAAAGGCAATTGTATTTCATTTAGGAAGGGAAGGCCACACTTGCATTAACTAACACGAAATAAGGACTGTGCTGTACAGGGACCATACACACCTGATAACTTTGCAATCTTTGCAAGTCAAGTGAAGCTGGAAAATATCCCGACATTCCACGCTTTCTATGAGCTGCAATGGAACCTGTGACGGAAAAGGTGACATAGATTTACTCCGAAAGGCTAACACCCATTTTCTCACAAGGATTTAGTAGACCGCTGGAGTCCTGGAATGAAACATTACTCACACCAGCAATTACTGGTAGCATTTCCCTCCCATTATATAAAAGGTTAAATCATGAAGTAAAGCGATGGCATAACATGGCATGTAGACACATTTCTCAATTTGATCTAAAATCCACCTGGGTGAAATGGGGTTGAGTTCAATTCTACTCCCAACCTTTTAGTACATGTCTCTGAATTTGGCCATAAGGAATGAGGACAGTTGACGCACAAACATCTTTGGAGACTCTCAATCATCCAGGTTGTCCCAAAAGTGCTTTTCCAAAAGGCAACTGGACTTTCTTTGTTTTTTTTTCCCCTTGAAAACATCTCATCCAAGGAGGGTCGAAGGTGCCTTCGCAACCAACAACTATCTTTCTTCAACAGCTCTTGCTTCACTAACTTTCAAAATTACTCTGAGAGCTCTAACAAAACCTAACTACGTACAAGGAAGAGACGCAGCGTTTTAGAAATTGAGAAGGTGCTTGCAAAACTTCCCCATATCCAAGTCTGGCTTGACTTCTCCAAAGACATGTGATGGGACTTCCCCAAAGACTTAAAAGCGTGCCCAGGCTCACATAGGTTATTGTGGCTTCATTAAACTATGGCTTCAAGGATGAGCACCAATTAACTGATTCTGCAGCCATTAAGTGGGCTATCACATGTCCAGACTCCATTTTACAACCATACCTACCCACAGTCATTAAGTGAATCACCATGGACGTTAAGTGAACTAAAGTGAATCAGGTTTCCCCAACTAAGTTGCTTGGTGGAAGCCAGTTGGGGACGGTTGCCGTGACTGTCAAATTGGTGATCACGTGACAGGTGTACGGTGTGCGTGTGTGTGTGTGTGTAGTGCAATGGTCATAACTCACCCCCCCCCCCGAAGCTGTCATAACTTCAAACCGTTAAACAAACGGTCGTTGAGTTGAGGACTACCTGTAATCGAACAGAGAAGTCTTAGAAATCCTGGTCCCAGGTTGAAGGATTAACCAATTTTGGGGAGGGAGGGAGAGAGAACGTCATCATGTTGTTGCCAAGAGTCCAAATTTTGATCACATGACCATGGAAAGACTGCAACTGTCGTAACTTCGAACAACAGCCACAAATCACCTTTTTTCAAGGCTGTTGTAATTTTGAACAGTCATTAAGCAAACTATTGTAAGTCGAGGATTTACCTGTGTTAGAATTTATGGACCAGTCTGATGTCTTGGGAAGAAGGCTGTCCCCCAGAGAGCCACGAAGGGCTTTAAAAGTGAATGATATCTAGAAGTCAAAGGCCTCGTTATGTTTCACTGAACTAAAT
This sequence comes from Notechis scutatus, assembly GCF_049901735.1. Taxonomy (NCBI): domain Eukaryota; kingdom Metazoa; phylum Chordata; class Lepidosauria; order Squamata; family Elapidae; genus Notechis; species Notechis scutatus. The sequence continues at coordinate 3,466,377 of NC_142021.1, read as the reverse complement.
ATTCTTGTCTTGACTTCTTCCTCGTAATAATGACTCTCTGTTTTCTCTTTGACACTTACAGCCCCCTCGGTTGTCACTTCTTCAGCTCCTTCTTTCCATCTGTTCCGCTTTCCTTCCTTCTGAACAATTTCCTTTATGTACTTCATTACTCTCCATTAAAAATGGCATATTTACTCCCTAGGAAAGGCATTTCATGCTCCTTTGGATTCTGCCTTTTTGCCATTATATATCCCATTCCCCGAGCAATCTCCATGCTGAAAATCACCACAAATCAAAACATACCATGCAGGTCAATAATTAGTGCCAGCCTCCAGTAATGATTTGCTGATTTTTTTTTTTTTTAGCAAAATGCAATATTTAATAAAATAATGAATCAACTGTTTAGAAGGGTGGGGGGAATGTAAACCCTTTGGAAATAGGAAAAGAACAAACTTCCAAGGAGAAAAGCAAAACAACAACAATTTTAAAATGTATGCCAGGATAAAAATGAGCAGGAAGGGAGTATTTTAGAAATTTAAATGGAAATGACAGGAACATGTCAAAGAGTGGAACTGAAATGGATGCTATTAATTGTCCGTGATCAAGAAAAATTGGGGAAAAGGAAAGCAGGACTGTGAGAAAATTGAAAGTAATAGGCTGCAGGTGTAGATGCTGTAACTAGAGAAGAAGGGTGTGGTTTGCGTAGGAAGAGTGTTTAATATAAGCGTGAAGATTGCATCTGCGCCCAGCAACTAAAAGGATCGTAGGATTGCTCCTCTAAATTGGAGGTCCATAAATTGGATGGGGGAAAAAGAATTGTAACTTCACTCTTTTTTGTGTGTGCATTTAAATGTACTTTTCTACAAAGGGGGTTTGTAGGTTTCAGATCTCAAGGTGGCCCCAAAAGATTGAGAAACTCTACCTTACCCTCCCCTCCAAAAGAAAGAAAGGAAGGAAGGTAGCAAGGGTGAAAGGTTGTCTCCAAGCTTGGTAACTTTTAAGACTTGTGTACTTCAACTCCCATGGCTGGCTGAGGAATTCTGAGGTTGGGGACCCCTGGTTTAAGTAATAAAACATCTGCAGGAAAGCAACTAAGCTCAGAGACCACCAAGGACCCCTCCCAAAGTCACCCCTGCATGAAGCTGACGAGGTCTTCCAAAATTGAGAAGTGGGATTAATGAACAAAAAAGCATGATGGGTGTGGCAGAAGTCAGGAAGATTTGGCAAAGGGCTACAGAAAAAAATAGTTAATGATCGTGGTGCAAATTAGATCTCGTCCCATTTCCCTTTCTTTGTCTTATCTTATCCCTTTAATTTCTTTGACTCGGCTATTCCTGCCCCCTTTTCTGTGCTCTTCATAAAGTCGCTTCCTCCAAAAGTGAGTTTGGTCCATACATTACCAATTACCTTCCTGGTTATGAATGAGCATGCAGAACTAGTCAAGCTTACCCCTGGCATTTCACAGAGTATAATCTCTAGGAATGTTGATTGCCTGTAATTAAATAAACAATCTCCTAAAGATATTAGAAGCTTCTGAACTGGCTGTGTACTGTGGCTGGGAAGAGTCACTTTGGCAAAAATACACCACCAGGAAGGGAATTAATTAATTTTTTTTCAAGATTAAACCAAATGGGGGAAGAAAGACTATGGTGTAACTCAACGTCAAATCTGAACCCTTGGAACTGAGTGAACTTATCCAAGACTTATTTAGGATCAAGCCCAGTTCAAATGCATAACTTTTGGGAGCAACCGAATTTGGACAACCAAGAGAGAAGCCTCTTACATTTCATGCATGCATAAGGTATCGTTGTTGAATATAGTTGTTCTCAAGAGATGGGTGTGTCAGAGAAGCCATCATTCCATGAGTTGGCCACTGGGTCTACTGAATCTTTTATTCAGGTATTTATTTATACGGGAGGCAACTTCATGCTCTGACATGATCCATGCATGCCTGCCTATGTTGCAAGCCACAGTCAGCACATGTTCACTATTCCAAGCAAAGGTGCGGCAGTACAAATGCTGAACAACAATGTTCTACTTACTGAGATCTCATAAGCGGCAAACTTACAGACATTCTAATGAATTGCAAATAAAGAACAAAATTAGGCAAAAACCAAAGATGGGATATAAACCTACATTGGCTAAGTAACTTAACAAATGCAAACCGAACACTGGGCCCGTTAAACCGCATGTTCTGATTGGAGGGAAGCGGTGTCTATTAAAGCAGAATGGGATTGTGTATTTCATGGAGTTCACACCTTTTGTGCTTACGAAGGACAAGTGATGCATCCCCGGAAGGACACAAAGTATAGACCTGTTTTTCCCATGGCAGTCTGCTAAAGCAAAGTTGGTGAAACTGAAGTGAATTTTGGGCTACTAATTTTCGCCTGGACAAGACGTTCAGAAGCAAAAACTCAAGAAGTTCCACCCAGTGTTACAAGAAAAGTTGTTTTTGTGATTCAGAGGCACGACCGACTCTTCAAGACCCCATAGCACGCCAGGCTCCCCTGTTCTCCAATATCAACTGGAGTTCACACAAATTCATGTTCATTGCATTGGAGACGCTATCTAACCAAGAAGGAAAGAGACAGGGGATCCATTTTCAATGAGGCTGTGAGATAAAAGCTAACCAAGATAGAAATGCCTATATAAGGATTGAACTTGTTCAGTTAACTCCACTGATAAAAAAAAAATACTAAAAAAAGAGGGGGGGGAGGGGGAAGAGCTCTCCAAAGTACTGAAAATTGCAGCCGCACCACTTAAGAATCAAAGCATTATAAAATTGCAGAACGCGAGAGTCAGAAGGGACCAGAGAGATCATCTTAACTGACGCCCTGCAAGAATCTTTCCGAGATGAAATCTCCAGCCCCGTTTAAACACCTACTAAGTACTTAAAAACTGTAGCTGGGAAGAGTTCCTTCCTGCTCTGGGCCGACAGTTTGATTTCCTAACCATTTTTTTTTTCTTGGAATGTTCATCCGTCGCCCCTGTGAGGTAGACCCAATCAGTAACTCCACAGGAAGGCTAGATAGGCCAGGGGTTCTCAATTTCAGCAACTTTAAGAAGTGGCTGGGGGGATTCTGGGAGTTGAAGTCCACGCATCTTAAAAGTGACCAAGTCTGAGAAATACTAAGATAGGGCAGAGTAACAGAATATTGCAAGTCCCCTCCTTCTTTTACCCCACAGAGGAATCTGCCCGAGCCACTTCCCAACGCTATCTGATTTACAGACTACAGAATAACAGAGCTGGAAGGGACCTTGGAGGTCTTCTAGTCCAACCCCCTGCTAGAGCAGGACACTTTCCAGGAGCTGTGGTTTCTTCCACGGCTTCTGAGTCTTCTCTTCAAGACCGTTTTCCAGGGTTCTTTGCCTCCCTTGTTTACTTAAAACATTTATATAGCCGCCCATCTTATAACCAGCTCTGGGCGGCTCTCAATCAAAAGTTAAAAGAGCATCAAAGCCATATCAGAACTGCAAAACTAGACATATTAAAAACAACACAGACCTGGCGCCAAGCCAGCCTTCCGATGTGCAGTCACCTAATCTTAAGCCAGAGCTTGGGTTGGGGGGCGGGGGGAGCCAGCAGGTCTTCACAGTTCTATGGAAGGCTAGGGGTGGGTGGGTTTCAGGGGGCAGGGTCTTCCATAGGGCAGGGGCTGCTACGGAAGAGGCTGGCTAGCTCCCCATCAGGTAGCAATATTTAGGGGAAGGGACCAGGAGCCTGCAGACCTGGTAGGTCAGGTGGATGTCCGGAGGGAAAGGCAGCCCTGCAGATCGGGCCTTGTTGCCACGTATTTCAAGGTTCCTATTTGAACCTCCTTTCTCAAAATCTCAGCCCACACATCCTTGCCTTGCCCAACTGCTGCAGAGAATGCTACCACCTCTGAGGGGGTCCTTGGTGCTCTCTTGAGCTTGGTGGTTTTCTTGCAAACTAGGTCAAATCCCCAGTGCTCTGACGGTGTTATCTAGTTCGGGTAATGAAATGTCTTGCACGAAAACCACCAAGCTCCACGAGCACCAAGGACCCCCCTCATTTCAACTCCGAACTACCAATACTCTCCTTTTATTAGTGGTTATCTCTCTTCCACACCGCAGCTCTTGGTAAGCAACTATCGCAGCTCTCCCTGGTCTTTCCCTTGCAAACAAATAATTAGTTGGCTGTGTTTGCCCAAGAGCTAGCCTAGCCAAAATGATTGTCACTGTGTAAACTGTGGTGGTTTAATGGAGGGGTCCAAGATGTTGTGGGAACCCAGCCGCTGTCCTTGTATTTTATGCAAACCAGGCCACATTAACGCCATTTTACGGTTTGCTTTCGGCTCGCCGTGTTATAGGCACACTACAACTGTATGGTTTGTGAACCGAGGTTGGGAGTTTGGTGTGTTGCACAAACCAGCTCACAACCGGAGCTCTTGAACTGCTGCTACCTTCTGCTGTAGTTGCCAGAGGTTTTCTCATCGCAGTAATCCCCACGCGATATTAAGAGTATAAATTCATCTAATATTACATAACCGTCTGAGACGGTACCCATTCCAAGCGCTCACTCTCGCATAGCCGAGCAATAACTCAATTTCATATCAGTCGCAGCTGCATTCTTTACTTAGAATGCTGTCAACTGCTATACAAACAACGTTTTTGTTCTTTGGGAGGTTAACTTTGCAACTGATTCGCTGCACATCAAACACAAGAATCAGCTAAAATGAAAACGAACTCGCAGCTGCAAAGGAAAGAGAGAGAGAAACCAATCCAGCCAAGTCTGAACATAATTCTGTTCAATTACAGAATTATACATTATGGATTAGCACTGGGGCCCTGTTAAAAAAAAAGAAGGGGGAAAAGAAAGAGATTACAGCTAACTTTGGGTTATGGCTGATCATGCGAAGGCAGGCTGTGGAAGGTGGGGCCTAGGAAAAAAAAACCTGCCCAAACCTGGCTTAATATTAAGATATAAACCAGAGCCAGTTTAGCGTAAGTTTGGTAAGGAACCAGACTAGAAACCAGGAGGCTGGGAGTTCCAGTCCTGCCTTAGGCATGTAAGCCAGGTGGGTGACCTTCTTTTTCAGCCCAGCCAATTTTACAGTTACGTTTGTAGATAAAAGTAGGAGGTGGAAGAGCAAAAAATGGCTGCCAGGCCTGCTACAAAGAACCAATCTCCAACTTCAGTTTTATTCCCCAAAAGGCTTCCGAGTCTCACATCCACAGAATGAGCATTCTGGGAAAAATAAAATAAGAATATTGATGCTGTTTAGGACATTCTTTGAGAACAGGCCGAGCAACTCAAAAATGACATGGCAGCTGGGGGGGCTGCAGGTGGAGAGGGAAGAGGAGGGATCCAAATAGGATCCTGACTGGCTCAAGGTTGACTCAGCCTCCCATCCTTCTGAGGTTGGTAAATGAGGACCCAGATTGTTGGGGACAAGAGGCTGACTCTGTAAAACACTTACAAGCGAGATGTAAAGCACTGAGAAGCGGTATACAAGCCTAAGGGCTATTGCCATAAAGGAAGGTTCCCCAGGTGCTGCGCCCTGCTTGAGATTTTGAGCATTGCATGGCAGAACCTCACAGCCTGCTTACAATGTCCCAACAGCTCCACTCGGAACAACTAAGTTGGGGATTGGTTAGCATCAAGGCCCGGGCTGAGTTCATGATCAGGATAAATTCTAATTCTATTACATTTCTTCTCCCTGGGTCCTTGCTCTGAGGTGATGGGAGAGACCAAACAAGACCAAACTCTTGCGGCTGCGCAGCTGCGAGGAGGAGAGGTGTTGACTTTGACAAGGGAAGTTTCTGCAGCAGAATATGCACGAGGGTTAACATAATACAGTAGTAATAATTAAACAGGGATGCTCTCCTTGCTGTCAATCACCTGTTTTGAATCAAAACCTGTGAGATCGCTTTAAAATTCCACCCGCCTCTCTGCACTGGCGTCCACAACCAGGCGGCACGAGAGTTGACGGGCAAGCAATTGAAATGCCACCAATGACAGATGTTGCCCAAAATGTTACAAGGGAGGCAAAACCAGCACCACCACACTGGCTTTCCAGATATTTCCCGTTTCGGACTGAAGGCCTACCCGAACTGGCAGCTTCCCTCACCACCAAATTTCTGGTTCAGAAGAGACAACTTACGTTCACCACGGATTCCTTAAATTTGATGTGAAGCCTGTAGTTGGACAGGGCAATGACGGCATCATCGGCTCGGCCGACATACTCGGTGCTCTCCCCGTGAAGTTCGAGAAATGGGACCTGCAGGGACAGCGGAAAGATTTGTTTACTTTACAGGGGGAAGGTGGTATTCCCAAGACCAAGGATGTCTGCTTCAGGGAAGACACGAGTGGTGAAGGGAGGCAAATGTACGTGTCCCAGGATAATGATGTGAGATCAAATTTGGGTCGGTCGCCGGGGACCAGAGATGTACCCTTCCGAGCTTTCGGACTCACGCTGGAGCCCATCTCCAGGGAATTCCTCTCTACTGGAATAGGTGCTTTGGGTTGTTCTGTGAACCGTGTTTATGTGGTGCCTTCCTACTGGCTGACTGGTGTGTTGATGGCTATCGTTTCCTTGTGCCGCCAAGCACTCGGCTCCAAAGTATTTGATAAGCTGGCGGCAATTCAGCACCCCTGTTAACTGGCCCGTTTCCCGGACTTCAATCATTTCCCTGGCTGTTTTTGTACCTGCTCGGCCAACAAACTCAGTAAGCTGCAAAATTGAATGCGTGTCTTCATTCATTGCAATGTGAGGCTCCCCATGAGTTCCGGTCTCCTTGTCTAACCGCTCGCTTGTGTTCTTGCAAGCTCCTGAAGACAAAACCTTTGGTCTCGGTGCCCCACCCAGATTGGATCCTGCAACATTACCTTAGAACATGTTCAGAAACCTGATGGTGGAAAGACCCAACCATCAGACCTTTGAATCCCGGTTGTAAGTCCCCTGTTTTTCAGGCGTAGCCTTGAAAGGTAGCTAAGGGGCCAGTGCTAAGTCAAGGATTGTCTAGATTCAGAATTTTTGCAACCAAGCTCACTGCTTCAACCCAAAACGTTTACCTTCCAGGTCGAAACCAAATCAAGCATCTTGAAGTTCTGCTGTCTGATCTAGTCTAAATCCCACACAGCCCCTGGATCCCACCGCAAGATCAAAGGAGAATCAAGTGATGACCTGGAGATTTTCGTCCTCCCGGATTAGCTGCTTCCTGGGGAAGATCTGATTAGCTTGGATGCATTCAAGGCTATGATGAGTCTCTTCATCCTGAGAATGATTAAGTTTAGAAGCCAAACTTATGATTCTGTTCATGTCAATACACTCGTATATGCTAGTCACATTTCTTCTACTAACTGAATAATCACAAAGATTCATTCTTAGTCACCACATTCTGAAACTCTCTTCCTCTACCAAACCCTTTAGAGCATAGAACATAAAATGTTAAGGTTAGAAGGGACCTTGGAGGTCTTCTAGTCCAATCTTCTGCTCAAGCGGGAGACCCTATATCATTCCGGACAAGAACCTCCAGGGATAGAGAAAGGCCGGCTGGGGAATTCTGGGAGTCTTAAAGTCTTAAAGTTGCCTAGTTGCCAAGTCTTAAAGTTGCCTAGGTTGGACACCCCTGCTCTAAAAGCTTCTACACACATTCACAGGTTAAGCCTTAGCATGAGATACTAAGCCTCAACCAGTGGCAGTCTCCTCAACACACAATGGTTAAACTACAACTTAGTGTAATCTGCAGACCGAGTCAAATCTAGGGCTTTAGCTGCACTAAGGATGTCATTTATTTTTCTACCCGAAATTCTGGAAGCATCTCTTGTTGTGCTGAACACCTGTTGTTTTTTTTCCCCTCCGTGAATTGGAAGCAAGGGTACAGAGGCACACAGAACAGTCTTTTTGTCTGTCCAGGTAAAACCAAAAAAGGGGTGAAGCAGCTTCATCTGGATGAGGCTTCCAAGGATACCAATGACTAGCTTAAATCCTCAACTTGCTTCTTTCAATGTCTGTATGACGTCCTCAACAGAACCGACAGAAGTTAACTGATTTTTGCTAGTGTCAAAACGATCTTCTGAAGGAGTTATAATCCTTTAGCATAGAGTTTTTCAATGATTTAATGGTCATGACTTAATTAGGGCAATCACTGGAACCCTGACACCGTAGTAATTTGAAACGGGGGGAGAGACGACTTCAACTCCCAGAATTCCTCAGCCAGCTTTCAGGTTACCAAGGTTGAGAAACACTGGTTTAGCATGATCAAACTTTGCAAGATTGCTGTCAACACCTAAGGGCTGCCATGCCCAGCGTTCCTGTGCTTTGGCTCTCGTTTTCCTTGTGCTCCACTCGGAAGGATCTGTGCACGTACCATGACAGAGCCCAGCTGCTAGGCAAGGCCTTCACCCTTGCTTTCCAGTTCCGCAGCACTATATATCATGGAAAGCTCTGGAAGACAAAATTAGAAGGTGGATACTGAGAGCAATATATGTTATTATTTGCAAAGAAATATTACAATATCAGAAATATTAGAATCACCCCACAGACCAAAAGGACATATGATAAAATTTAGAAGCAGGCATTACTAATTGCATGATGTTTTGCTTAAAATATTTACAGACTACATTTCAACTCAAAACTCTTAACTGAAGTGGCTATGTATAACAAAAGGAGTAAGACACTCTTGAAATTAACATATAATCTACGTTAAAAAATTTCAAAAATTCAAAACACTTGGGGTTCAAATTTGAATCCAACTCAATGAACCTGTTCTGAAAAAAATGACTTGTATAATATATTTAATGATGATAAATATAGTCAACCACAAATCTGACCTGTTTCTCAACTGTTTCTTCTGCTACAAATTAATTCCCTTTTAAATCCTTTTGGTGTTCAAATGCCAAAGACTAAAAGTAAAAAAGAAAATGCATTTCATTTGCTGGGCACGCCTAAAACAGCTCCTTGGATTCTGGGCAATTTATTTCCTAATTAAGTCCAACTGCTGTAATGTTCAATTCAATTTTATGTTGCTGACATCACAATTCTAAAGTGGGTGTAGAGATCCAGTGTCCTCTAGTACTGCTGAATCTTAACTATAAGTCAGCAAAGCCACAACTGGGAATCATGGGTACTGTTGTTCAAAATGGCATCGGAAAGCAAAGTCGACCCTAAGCCAATCATTTTATAGGTTGGCCATTAGTTATATATTTCAAGCTTAAGAAGTCTCCTTAATATTCCAGTCAATGGATCAGTTCCAATAACAATCCCTTTTTTTTTTTTTTTTTTGAAGTTTCTGGTCTGATTTCCTGAAGATGGTAAACTGTAAAAAGTAGCTTGTTGGATTTTGGCTTAGGGCTTCGTGCAGATCTGTCACAGCCATTTGCAAATCACGTTTTTTGTAGGTTATGTTAACTTATCCAACTGCAGATTATTGAACAAAACGTGGCTTTGTATGATATGTGAACCACCTTTTAAGAAGGCGAGCGTTCAGTAAAACAGATCTAGACAAGATACTCTGATCTGTACGTTCAGCATGATATATATGGAGTCCCAAATGCAAGGAAAGTAGGATTTTAGAAACCAGGGAAGGTCAAGCATCTATTACAGCCATTTCTGCTATGGTTCTGGCTAGGAAGAGAATGTTGGAAGTGCAAACTCAATCTTCCCCAGTGACATTCTAAGTTGCATCACAAATATAATAACCACAACTCTCAGCATGTTACACTGTCCTGGCTAACTGATGCCATTTATAGGCATAAAAGCCAGGTGAGTGACTTAGGCCAATCTCCAGGAGGCAGTGAGTTCTAATCCTGCCTTAGGCACGAAAGCCAGCTGGAAATTTTGGGCCATTCCTTCCCTCTCAGCCTAGCTCACCTCACAGGTTGTTCTTGTGGGGAAAACAGGAGTAGGAAGGAGTATAAAAATAATAAAGGCGGATAAAACTTCAGGTCGGTGCTGACTAAGAGACAGGATGGAAGGAGAGAAAGATTTATATGCATAGTCTATATGGATCTTTCCTAATTAAGGACTTAATGAAATCAAGGCTCCACACAAAACTGGTTTGGTTGAAGAGCAAAAAGGAAAATTAATCACTGGTCCAGACTGTGGCTTTCCTAATGCTAAAAAGCACACAATTTGTGGATAAATAAGTGTTGGGAGAAAAGGAGGAGAGGGAGATTGAAAATATGATGGCAATGACTTCCATCCTTCCGAGGTCCACAAATTGAGGACCCAGATTGTTGGGGGCAAGAGGCTGACTCTGTAAATTGCTTAGAGAGGGCTGTAAAACCACTGTGAAGCAGTACAGAAGTCTAAATGCTAGTGCTATCTACCATTGAACAACTCAGCACAAATATCTGAAAGGTTAAAGAACAAAATTATTGTGCTCTTTCAGCATACTTCCACTCTTGTCTACAGGCAGAATCAAAACAATTAATAATAAATACACAGAAAGTTAAACAAGGTAAGTGATTGGCTACAAAATGATGCAAAATAATTAGCAGGATTTAAAACAAAAAAACAAAAAAAATCCAGCAATTCTGGAAAAGGAAAACTGCTGGGCATTAAGGATCTGTAAACTTACCAATCAACAATAAACCACTTTGACAGATTTCAGTTGCGATTCACGATTGTCAGGTATTTCACAGTGACAGCTGAAAGGATAAAAAGAGTATTCTGTAATTAAACTGCATCGACTGATTGGGAATAAGCTTCATCCTAAAACAACATTTAAGCAGCAAAACGAAGCAAAATGCTTCTAACTTATTCTCCTAATCTTGGTCAATACAGGTAATCCTCGATTTTACAACCATTAATGGCAGTTCAAAGTTACAATGGCACTGAAAAAAAGTGACTCATGACCAGTTCTCACACTTTATGACCATTGCCACAGTGACGGCATCAAAGTTCAGGTTCTTGGCACTGGCGTGTATTAATAATGGTTGCAAGCATCCCGGAGTCCTGGGAATTCTCATTTGCAGCCATCCTTGGGAGCTTCTGACAAGCGGTTAATGCGGGAAGCCAGATTTCCTTAATGATTGCAGGATTCATTTAACAACTATAGTGAGTCGCTTAACAACCGTGGCAAAAAAAGATCGTAAAACGGGAAAGAACACATTTAAACAAGTGCCTTGCTTATCCACAGAAATTTGGGGCTCAATTTCAGTCATATGTCAAGGACAAAGTGCATGCAAAGGGTAAGTCTATATATTAGGAAACCCCAAATTACTCAAAAGCTCAGGGCTAAATCAAACTAAGGTCTCCCTGGTTTGTTGCTCCCCAACAAGCTAAGATCTCTGGGTCGGGCAAAAGCCCCGAGATCCTCATTTCTTGACTGAATTGTTCTTGCTGTTTGCCAAGTGGGTACAAAGGAGCTAAGTGCAAGAAATGGAAGTCGGGAAACTTCCAAATATTAGCTCGGGGAATCTGTTTTAGACATAAACTCCAGCAATCTCAGAATGCAGGAAACCAATCCAGAACAATTAAAGTGTTCAACTGACAATCCTAGAAATGTGATATTTCCACCCCCCCCCCCCACTTTTTTTTGCTAAAAACAAGGATGGGAGACAGTATAGAAGACAGACAAGGTCAGGAGGCAGTGCTTACATTCCCGTCAAATCTTTCCTGGTAGCCTGCCAGTACGTTTTCTGGCTTTTACAAGTCAACCCTAACCTACATCTCTCCCTTACAAAATCCAATTTCCTCCTCACCCCCACCCTGGAAAAATGAAAATAAAACAGATAAAGCTCCCCATGGACAGGAAATGAAGGAATGGTCTGACTAGGCTGCCCAACTCTGGAGGAAGTTTCTGCCTTCCCGAAAGCTGTCTTCGCCTTCAGCGAATGTGTTCTTGGAGCTCTGGGTCTTCCAGGCTCAACTGTTAAATGGCAGATAGCTGCACCTGATTATTGCAAGTGAATATAAGAAGGTTTGTGGAAGACTTCCATTTACAGAGGCATCAAATGGAAATAGAGATGTAAAACCTACGGCATCCCTTCTAAAGTCTGCTCAAGAAACAACAGGCTGGATATCCAAATTACCTTTCAGATCTGCTCCTTATTTATTTATTTTTTAAATCGTGTTTCTTCTCGGCCTACCCTCTTTTCCAGATTGGAAACCAGCTTTGCAGATACGATCTGCTTACAGATAACAACAAAGATTCCAGCTTCCCTTTTTTAAAAAAATGCCAGCTCCAAGCCGGCCGATCTGGCCAAAAAGCCGCCCGCCCTGCGTGTGGCTGGCTTTACTTCTGAGTAAACAAACCTGGAGTTGCAGATCAAGCCGGCCTCAAACCTCTTCGGTATCTCAAGCAAACAGAAGCATGTGATAACACAAGTTAAAACATGTGCCCTCCTGCTCTGATTCTGATAAGTTTCTTCGCCTATTAATAAACATCCGGTACACCCACATTCAAACTTATGTCTTAGGTTCTGGAGCAACAGAAATCCAGGGACCATAACAATGAAAAGGGACTAGCCTGAACTGGTGTGCCTGTGTACAGATATACATGTTTAGTTTAGTTTATTGTCATTGCACTTCGTACAACGAAATCAAACACCATCTTTAGTGCACATCATGACCCTGAAAATAAACACAAACATACATCCTTCACACTCCATACATTGAATTGAAAACCCCTGATGTTGCATTCATATCGCACTATATACAGTAGAATTCAATAGAGTTCCTGTCCTGGGATGGAAGCTGTTTTTTAGCCTATTTGTCCTGGTTTTTATTATCCTGTACCGTCTGCCAGATGGTAATAGTTCAAAAAAAAAAAGGGGGTGCCCAAGATGAGATGGATCTTTGAGGATGTTTTGAACTTTCTTAAGGCAGAGGAAGCTATAAAGTTCTTCCAAAAAGGGGAGAGGGCAACCCATGATCTTCTGGGCAATGACGTTCACCCTCTGGAGCATCGTCCTATCTGCCACGGTGCAATTGGCAAACCATACAGAGGTGCAGTAAGTTAAGATACTCTGTCTGGTGCAGCGGTAGGAGGTCACCAGCAGTTTTTCCATGTATACATATAGCGGATTATACATAACACGTGTGTAATCCACTACAGTCTTAAGCCCGGTGTAAAGCAACACGTTCTCAGAGTCTTCTCCTTTCCTCTTCCAAATCCAAGTGTATCTTCTACAAACAGTCCTCTGCTTACAACAGCTCATTTAGTGACCAGTCAAAGGTACACCACCACTGAAAAAAGGGACTTACGAGCATTTTACACAGGTGATTTACTGACTCCTACTTACGAAACGGTCGTAGTGCCCAGGGGTCACATGATTCCCTTTTGACCAGCCAAGTCCGTGGGGAAGCCAGGCTCCCTAAAACAACCGTGTGACTAATTTTAACAGCTGCAGTGATTCGTTTAACAGACGTGGCAAGGAAAAGTCGTAAAATGGGGTAAAACCTCCAGAAATGTCACACTTAGCGACATAAAGGTTGGGCTCAACTGGGGTCGTACGTTGAGGACTGCCAGTAAAAAGAGTTGTGTAATCGTTTCACGGTGAGTTGGCTGATTCAAGCTGGCATCTTGAAAGGTGCTGCTCCGATCAGAATTTAAGAGAAATTCCTTCAAGTGGAACGTGACTTGGTTTCACGGGCCAATTAATCTTGTTTTCTGAGCAACGATACAGGAAATCCTGGACTTCAAAGCATTAAAACCACAGAAGAACACCAACCTCCCCTACACTCCGCTGAAGATGACACCTAGCCAGGTTAACAAAACGTTCGGAAACCAACCCACAAGCTCGGAGAACGAAACCTCCACCCTCATGATACACCCGAGCTACAGATATTCAGTTGCTTAGTGATCGCTCGACGTTACGACGGTGCTCAAAAAAAGTGAGCGTTTTAAACAACTACAACTGGTGCAGCGTGCTCCTGGTCACACGATCCAAATTTGCACGCTTGGCAACTGGCATGTACTTATGATGGTTGCAGCATTCCCCTTTGGCGAACCCCCGATGAGCAAAATCAATGGGGAAGCCGGATTCACTTAACACCCGTGTTACTAGCAAGTGCCGTGATGATTCACTTAACGACTGGGGCGAGAAAGGTCATAACACGGAGCAAAACTCATGCAACAGCTGTCTTGCTTAGCAATGGCAATTTTGGGCTTCGTTGTAGTCGTAATTCGAGGACTACCTGTATGGAAATGGGTTTCCCTTGTCGTCTTCTGAGACGTTTCTTCCCCACTTCCAATTTTAGATACGATAGGATTTCTTGGGAAAAGAAATACACACACACACATACACACACACACACACAATCCCTAAAATGTCATCAAAGAGAAGCACATAAAGGCATTTCAGCAATCTCTTTTCCCATCCATGGCTGCAGCCTTCAGGACCACACAAAGTCCAAAGAACAGATTTCTCAGATTAGGATCAAAGTAGTGGACAATGTTTTTGTTTGAAGAACCCTCTAATTTCAAAAATAGAAACTCTGCAATAAAATCAATAAATCTGACAGTCAGAGCTCCCCAAAAAAGACATTTGTGCTTGAAAGAAGAGAAACGATTTAACTCCCAAAGTTGATTTTCAATGCTGATGAACATTTAGCCGCTGTCTCGCTTAACAACAGAAACTTTGGGCTCAATTGTGGTTTGGAAGTCGAGGATTACCTGTTACCTTTCTTCGTGTATTTAAATGGCTTTATGATAGTGTTCAAACTGCCCAGAGTCACTTAAGTGAGATAGCCGACACAGAAATTAAACAAACAAACACCATAAGGCATGAATTTGGGAACACATGAAAAACTTCCACTGATAACTTTTCTTTTCCTTTTGGCACAATATTTAGTTGTCTTCTTTTTAAGTGAGCCCTTTATCCATATTATTAAAAATGGCACCGATACGGTTTGCTCGCAGTGCTCCAAAATGTACACTTATCATCACACAATTAGGGGCAGCTCCTCTTTCGAGGAAGAAAGCACAGGCAATTTATACTGACCTCGTTTCTATCAACAGGAAAGAGATTCACCCGTTCTCCAGCAATTCCCCAAACAAAACCTTGAAGAGGTACATCAACAATTTTCAGTTGCGCTCTGTAATTTCCAACCTTCTGATCAAACATTGGGCGCAAGTGTGCAGCAATTTAATGGAGTAAGAGGGCTCTTCCCAAATTGAGGATGGTGTCCATTAGGTAGAAAATACAGTGCCTTGCGCTGTACGATAAAGTAAACACCGAGGAAAAATAAGCCTTCCCCTTCTAATCTTGGTTATTTTATAATGCCCTAAACTATGCCAGGTGGGCTCTTTAGGACAAATGGGCAGCTTTAATCCACCTCAGAAGGATTGGGCATGGGAATTTAAAGGGCCATACTCTAATCTGAGTAACTTTAACTTGGGTAAAGTTAAAAGTAAAAAATCTCTGACTTGAACTGATTATCCTAGGGGGGCAAATGGTCATGGTATCTATTTCATTCATTTATTCATTTTCATTCATTCATTTTTATTCATTCATTTTTATTCATTCATTCTGTGCCTCCCATCTCCCCTGGAGGCGATTCTAGGTGGCTTACAATCAATAACACTGATTTTTCTTTTCTTTTTTACAGTCTTTTAACCCCTTTATTCAGGGTGGAGTTAGGTCAGCTGAATGGAAACCAATACACAACATTAAAACAACAAATAACATGGAATTTGGGTTTTAAATTCATCAAAATGGAGAGGAAGGGAGCAAGATGAATGGGGGGAGAGAGATGGAGTGTTACCTTGGTTCATTTAACACCCCCCCCCATGACACACCCCATTAAGTGGGGATCTTGAACAACAGATGGTCACAGGTGGGTCTGTACAGCTTGAGACAGGCCTAAAACACATTCTGAACATCAGCAAGAAACAACAATCAGGAAATGCGATATTGAGATGTCAAGAAAAGACACAGAGTTCAGCAAAAAATACAGAAGAAGCTGTCCAAAATCATTACCTAAGAAGTCCATGGGCCTGTAGTCGGTGGGTGTGCGTGCCACTGAATCAATCCACAGTAATTATTCAAACCAGAGTCAGCCGTCATTTCAGAAAAATGTGGAAGGACGGCTTGAAAATGAGATTCAAGGCAGACATTTAATTAAGAAAATGGACAAAAGGCATTCATTCATTTTATCGACGGGTAAGGGTTTCTCGAGTTCAGCCAGAGGTTCTGAGAAAGAAACAGTCATTTTAAACGTATTTCTTGATTAA
Organism: Notechis scutatus; assembly: GCF_049901735.1. Classification (NCBI taxonomy): domain Eukaryota; kingdom Metazoa; phylum Chordata; class Lepidosauria; order Squamata; family Elapidae; genus Notechis; species Notechis scutatus. The sequence continues at coordinate 3,450,252 of NC_142021.1, read as the reverse complement.
GGGGTCAATCTGCAGGATCAATCCGAAAATCTACTGAACTTCTCCCCAGTTGCAAGACAAACCGTAGATTTCAATTCTCTACCTTTCTAGTTTTACGGGATAGATTGCTTTTCTTCTCTGCAAATAGGTGGCAAAATGAAGGTATGGAGAAGTGGCTGTACTGCACATTTTCTATCGTTCCAGGTGGTTTTGTATATGTATCTTTCACAGAAGATTAATTATATTGTAGTCAAAGTGAATATCAAAATATTATTAGATAAATCATCTTATCTAGACTTCTGGCACATCAGAAAAACTATAGACTTTTTTTTAAAGGATGGAATAAACGAGATAGCTATTACATCTGTTTACAAAGCTCACTTCTATGGAATTTTTAATCTCTCTTATACAGGTAGTCCTTGACTAATGATCACAATCGAGCCCAATATTTCTGCTGTTAAGTGAATTTTGCCCCATTTTATGATCTTCCATGCCATAAGTTGTTAAGTGAACCACTGCAGTTGTTGTTAGTAACACCGTTGTTAAGTGAATCCGGCTTCCCCATTGACTTGGCTCATCAGAAAGTTGCAAAAAGATGACGTATCCCTAGGACGCAGCAACCGTCGTAAGTATGAGTCAGTGGCCAAGCATTTAGATGGCTGCCACGGTTGTGGGGAAACGGTCACTGGTCACTTTTTTTCAGCGCCGTTGTAACTTGGACTGGTCACTTAAGTGAACTGGTGTAAGTTGAAGGCTACCTGCATCGGGTTTCTTAAACCATAAACCAAGGAGCCGGGAAGCAACCCAAGGCATCCCAGGACATTCAAACGTGAGGGCAGAAAGAGATTCCAAGGCGAAGCCAAAGTTGAATTACTCTGCGCTCCTGGGCAAAGCAATCTGGTGTTCCAGGCAGAATGCACAAACCCAATCCCTACAGGAATGCACATTGTGAGAAATTTAAAAAAAAAATTACTTAGCAAAAGAATTAAATATGAACAGCGGCAGGAGCAAAATTCTGTTCGACCTGAAAAGGGCATTATCTTGCTGTGAAAGCTTGTCTAATAGAAGTAGAAAGGTTCGCTGCATACAGACAAAAGAACCTAATTTGATCATGCTAAATACCCAGCCACAATTTAATGTTCCCCGTTCACAGCAAATTCTTGTTACCGGGATTGTGAACAGCGAAGACAGAAGCAGAATATCTGGATTTTCCCCACGTTGTGCTCTTTTAAGTAGAAGACGGCATGCAACAGACTTTATTCCACTGCTATTGCGAAGTCCAGAACGATTGTCTTTGGTCGGATAGTGAACATCATCTCTACCACAAACAATTCCAGTTAAATTTTATGCATTTGGTAAAGTTCGAAAGGATGCCATAAGCCCATAGGGCGCCAGAAGTGGTCTAGTTACAGTCTAATATATTGCACTTAATAGGGAAATATCATTAGTGTTCTCTAAAAACAACAGCTTTAAAAAAATGAACTGGCAACTTCCTGCTTAGCTTTGTACCGTGTCAGCCTATAAAGAAATATACTAGTTTGATTCATCCACAGCCACCTGTATTAGCAGGAAATCCTGGAAATCAATTATGGATAGAACTCCCTACCAAAAGCATACTCACTGTTTTTAAAGGTTTGCTTTTTATATAACATTAATTTTCTACCTGTTGCAAACTGATGTCAGCACTGACTCATTTCCATCCTAACAGATGGAGAATAGCAATCCTACGGAAGACAGTCTACTGCGAAATAATCACATTAAAACCTGACAATCTTGTAATAGCTGCTACCTTCCAACATTCATCCTGCTGGTAAAATGGGGCAAAATTCACTTAACAAACTGTCTTGCTTCGCAACGGAAATGTTGGGCTCAACTGTGTTCGTAAGTCGAGGACTATCCTGGGGAATTTAGATCTCAACTACAATGAATTAAAGGGGAAGAACAAGAAGAAGAATTCATGTTTGAGAAGGGGGGGGAATGAAAAACTTCCCTTTTCTCCAATGGAAGGCCTAAAAACACGGGACAAACATTGGAAGAAATAAACACAAACCTGTCTTCACATTATTTTGAAAGGACAGGCAGGAAGCTATAACAAATGAAGTACATACATTCAGGTGTTTTTTTTTAAACACCATTTCCTGAAAAAGTAAGACAAGTGAGTGATATGTCCAAGCAAATATGAGCAAAGGCAAGGAAGAAAGATATGGACACCAGGCATTTTCCAAGCATTCAATGTCCTGGATAATCAGATCCCCAGACACAACTAAACATTGGCTTTTGTTTTTAATTTGGGTGGGGGGGGAGTCTCAAAACACACACCAATCCCTGGATTAATCTTATGAAAAAGCCTTCCTCCTTAAAGCCTGAGCTTTAACAGGGAATGCCATTCCACGCAATTAGAAGAATGACCGCCGGTCCAATTCACAATGTTCGCTGAATATCAAGGAGTTTCTATTAATACGGAGCTTTGCTGACTCAACTGTTTTGCTCTCTGTGACCCAATGGACAATAAACTCACACAATGGTGTAACTGTGATAGCCTGATTCATACACTCATGCTCAGATATAATGGCTGGGTTTAATAACAGCGCCGAACGACAAAACCACCCTACAGGCTTTTTTTTTTTTTAAATAAAGGGGAGATCTGCAGAATTAGTCCAATGGTCAGGATAGATGTTTAACATCTAAGAACCAAGCCTACCTCATACATGTTCCTTCATCCAGTCCACCAATTAGCGATCAACTCTGTATGGAAATTCCCTTAGCATTTTTAATCCATGCAAATGGCTTATACGTGTTTCCCACAGCCAATTTAACCTATCATTGGAGGAAACTAAATCGAGACAGGTTTGCTATTAATATGTTCAAGCTGAACATATTAATGTTGCTATTAATTGCCCTTCTCCTTTAAATGCGTGTAATAATTTCATTAGCAAGAGAATCTTTTATCTCCAGGAAACACATACCTTGAAGGAAAGGCTTTCCTTTTTTCCGACATAGCTGTCTTTGGTGAACCTCCCTAAAATCTTGCGCCAGGTTTCCCAGAGATTCTTGGAGAAAGGACTTTGGAATGACAAATTCAGAAGTTTACCTCTGCTTTAAAAAATATACGATACAACACTTTTCTTAAATTCACATTCCTTAGGGAAATGGACTGGCAATGACACTAGGAGGGGTGAGAAGATTGGTTCTCACTGCTCTCCAACCTCAGAAAAGTGTAGGGAAATGGGAAATAATTGAAGGTCCTTTAACTGCTGTCTTCCAAATAGCAACAAATGATTCTTGGACTTCTCAACCTTATCAGAAGGGTTTGCAAAAGATGGTTTTACACACACATACACACACACACACACACACACACACACAACCACATGCTCCAGATTGGAATTGGAGCATAAATAAGTTAAGACAAGTTGATCACAGCTTCAACAAATAGGAACTGCTACTAGGTTTATGAGCAATACTGGTATATTGTGTGGCCCTAACACAGGAACGTGTATAAATATTTATTCTGACTCAAATGGCCTTTTTTTCCCTCTGGTGTTTCCTTTATATTTCCTCAGAGAGCTGTCCTCACATTCTAAATCACTTCTTATGAATATCGCTTAATAATAATTATTTTGAGATATAACCTAATAGGCAATTTTAAAGGTTACTAAGACCAAAACAAGACAACATTTTAAACAAATCAGTGTGCTGAACAGAATGAAAATAAATAGACACTGCAACCCAACTCGCCCCCTGGGAACCACTGCAGCCGTAGCAAACGTAAAATATGTGACCTAAAAACGTAGGAAGGTGGCTTGTACATCAAAATGACATCCCAGTCCTGAGACGGCCATAAACCTGGTCGGAAGGGAGTGAAGACAAATTCCCAAACACTGGACCGCACTTCAGAGCAGAAGCCAAGAACGAAAGAAGAGTTCCTTTTCTTCACCAGCAATGTTGGTATATTTAGGATCCTGAGGAAACACCTTCTGGTTTGTATAAACACACTGAAAGGGAGTTTGTTCAATTGAAACAGGCCTCAGCAACCTGGGGGGGGGGAAACCTCAGCATCTCTCACTGCAGGCAGGCAGGAAGAAGTCAAGGATGACCTAAGCAGAGGTAATGCCAGAATTATTTCATTTCCCCCCCTTCACTCCTGTGCCAGGAATGCCAAGGAAGATGGCACACTTAGGATGGGCAACTAGCGGATCCCCAATACCCCAGTTTAAGCCAATTTTCAGCATGTTTCAAGCCATGCAGGTAGTCCTTGTCTTACGACCACGATTGAGCCCCAAATAACATTCGTTACGCGAGTTTTGCCCCGTTTTTCAACCTTCCTTGTTAAGTGAATCCCTGCAAGTTGTTAACCACACGGTTGTTGAGTGAATCTGGCTTCCCCATTGGCTTTGCTTGTCAGAAGGTCGCCAAAGGGGATTAGGTGACCACGGGAAACACTGCAACCGTCACAAATATGAGTCAGTTGCCAAGCGCCTGAATTTTGATCTTGTGACCAGGCGGTTGTTGCAACGGCCGTGTGAAAAAACAGCCGTAAGTTACTTTTCACCGTTGTAACTTTGAATGGTCACTAAGCTGAGGATGCCTGTACTAAGGAAGTTGGGATCTTTTTTTAAGGAGTGTGATAGAAATACTAGGCCTCCCAGAGGCCTTCATTCCCATTCTTAAACCTCCCCCAAAAAGGGAGGGGAAGGGAAGTTGGTCTTGCACTCCTCTCCAATAAAGTCACCAGAACTACTTCCTGTTCTTCTCCAGTTCATCTTTTGCATCACCCCCCTTCAAAGGCTGCGGCATGGAAGCGCATCTGATACCCAGAGGGGGTTTTGAAATATTTACATTCTATGGAGGCTGACATTCCTTAAATATCATTTTAATTTAAAACTGTTTCATTAGCCTACTTCTGTCAGTCATTTGAGGTAATAAGCTTGTCTGTGGCATGTCTGACATGCTAAACAGGCAATGTAAAATCGAAATGGCAGAGTGTCTGGGCTCGCACAGCGCAAGCCTCAAAACCCCACCATGGCTAAGTTCCCATTATGCTTTATTGCCTCCCATTAATCACAGACCTGATTGCTTTCATCAGGCCTATGCTTTATCCCGTTTGTTCGGGAGCTCAAAGCAATACACACAGCAGTCTCTTCTCCCAATTTTTTCCCCACCGAAACAACAATCTGGTGAGGCAAACTGGGCTGAGAGAGAAAGTCGCTCAGGCAGCTTCTGTGACTAAGAATGGAACAGATCTTCACACTTAGTCCAACATTTTAACTTTCACACTAATGTTTCTCAACCTTAGCAACATTAAGTGTGGACTTCGATTCCCAGCATTCCCCAGTCAACCCTGTCTGGCTGGGGAATTCTGGGAATTGAAGGCCACATAACTTTACCAAGGTTGAGAAACACACCATATTATATGGTGGTTCCTACCGTATGTTAAGACACTTAGCTGGATTCCTACAAAACTATGATCCACAAACTAACCAAACACACTTCAGCCTAACTGTAGCATGTTCTATAAACCCAACTATTTATTTTATTTATCAAATGTTTATGCCAGCCATCTCCTCTACCAGGTGGCTCTGGGTAGCAAAGAACTATATTCTTTCTAGAACAGCTTGGTTCTAGAACCAGCAAACTGCAAAGCATTCCCCAAAATAATGCCTACCGCAGAACTGGGAAAAGATGTCTATCTGTGACCCAAAAATGACTTTTAAGGAAGTCATAAAGTAAACGTGCCAACAGTTTAATTCAAACAGGCTCCTGCAAAAAATCCAAAACCTAGTAAGACTGGTGGTTGTTGTTTTTTGAATACTTCAACATGAGCATGATAGATCACATGAGAACCAGCTGGAATTGCTCTTTAACGAGCTGTATAATTTATTTGAAAAAAAAAAATCAAAGGAGAGCCTTTACTTCCTCTTACTTCATTACACAGTTCCATAAGCATAATAGCAACCTGCAATTTTGCCCTTGAACAAAAAAGAAAAAAAAAGTATCCCTTTTGCATTCATCTTAGCTCTTTTTCTGCCTCCCTCCCTCCCTCTTTAACACCTCTGCAGTTATATAATTGCAATGCACAACTCAATGTGGCACCAGAGATATTTTGCTTTCTGCCACATGAAATGACACAGCAGTTTGCTAGCCCGAGCATTCAGTCCTCTGAAGCGCTTCAAAACCTTGATGTTGGTGGTGACTTCAAACCTTGCCCCAAACATCCTTACTTCTCCTGCTGTTTTTTCCAACTGTTAGCCACATTTTTTTCCAGGCCGCTACCTCTGCCACAAGCCTCTCCTTCCCCTTCTTTGAAAATTCTGGAATCTCTCTGCTGTTTTCAAAAACCCCTACAAATTTTCCATTTTGGATTTTTAAGGAGCCACCTAAAGAAACAGCAAGTGACCATTAAAATCCAGCAGCTTGCAACAGCAAAAGGAGAACTCCAGGAACCTGAACTGAGTATTTAAGCCTCTGTCAATACTTCCGGTCAGCTGAAAGGAAGCCGCTCGGGAAAGACTGGAGAATTTCCTATAAGAAACGGCATTTCCAAGGACTGCTCGTTGTTGGCTGAAAGGCCAATTCCAGACGTGCTCATTTGTTTGGACTTAAGTTGCAAAAGTCAGTTCCACCTTGCAGGCCCCCAAGCCAGGATTCCTTTTAAAGCGACTATTTTTGAACAGTAACAAGAGACCATTAGGCAGAGAGGCAAGGAAAGACTACAGTACAGAACGGATGAGATGGAAGCTTCAGAGATAACCAAAATCGGCAATATTCTGCCATTAAATGGCACAAGAGTGCAAACCCAAGCTACCATCCCATTTTTAAGTCATTGCCGATTGAAGGCCAGAATAAAAAAAATCAGCTGTCTTCTCTCTGCACAATATGTGGTAACTGCACTCCACAACTTCAAAAATCATCAGCAATATGTAATATGAATGTCAATTTAAACCTAAGAGGAAAAGACTATAGATATTGTGCACAAGAAATATGTACCAACCGACACACTGTATAACTGAAAGGAGGTTTATTTGTTGTTTTATGTTTATGTTTGTCTATGTTTGTTGTTAAAAATAAAAAAAACTTTTTATAAAAAAAAAACAGCAAAGCATTCAGTCTCCCACAGGGAATACCAGTCAACCTGCATGGCTGCAGTAACGACAGTCCTCGACTTATGACCACTTCCCTTGCCAAGCGAAATGTACGTGAGTTTTGCCCCATTTTACCACCTTCCTTGCTAGGGTTGTCGTAAAGTGAATCTGGCTTCCCCATGGACTGACTTTGCTTGTCAGAAGGTCACAAAAGGGGATCACGCAACCCCAGGACACTGCGACGGTCATGAGTCAGTTTGCAAGCATCTGAATGTTGATCACGTGACCACGGGGATGTTGCAATGATAATTAACTGTGTAAAATGGTCGTAAGTCATAAGTTACAACGGCCTTGAACAAAGGGACTAAATGATCATTTTTCACACTTATGACCGTTGCGGCATCCCAGTGGTCACGTGATCAAAATCCAGATGCTTGCAAACTGACTCATATTTATGACCGTCGCAGTGTCACGCGATCCCCTTTTGCGCCCTCCTGACAAGCCAGATACGACGGTGTGCCTCACTGAACAACTGCAGTCATTCACTTAACAAATGCAGCAAGGAAAGTCGTAAAACGGGAGCAAACCTCAACATATTTCTCACTCAGCAACGTAAATCCTGGGCTCAATTGTTGCCGTAATTCAAGGACTACTTGTAATTATCACAGTATTTAATAACCAATGTGCTGATACTTGTGTTTAATCATTTGTGGCCAGTAAGACTTTAGGAGCTGACTTTTGTTCCAACGCCGCAGCGCTATTTTTCCTCACATGCAACTTGGGGAGAGAAACTTTACAAACCTGCCCCAATCCCTTAAATCATAATAATCACAGCCCAGATTACAGTGAGAGGCAAAGGAGGATGAATTCTCCCCACACCCTTTTCCAGGTAGCCTAATCTGCACGATGAATGGAAGCGAGGAAGTGGGAGATGGGAGTTACTCTGAATTAACCACCACTGAGCCCAAGGATGATTTAATGCTAGTTAATACTGGCTGGAGTTAGGACCAGCTAGACAAACAAAAACAGAACGCTCAAAACCCGGGGAACAAAACAGAAAGAAGCTGCTACGCATCGTGTGGGAGAAAGAAAGCAAGGAGCACGGGTCCCAAATCTGGTTGCAACCGGTCTAGGAGAGGCAAAATTACATCTCTTCTTTACTTACCAATTTCTAGAGACACAAGCAGCACAAAAGCAGATGTGGCATCCCTGCTTCCTGGTTAAAATTGGACGTTTAAGCAAATGTGCATTTGCCTGGGCTGGAAAGGAGCAACCTTATGTGCTCCAATCTGGGCATGAGCCCCCATAAGACCTTAGGGGTTTCTCTTCAGAGCTTAGCTACCTGATAGGACCCCCAGATGCTACGCAACTCCAGCCCCCATCAGCCCACCCGTCTCCCCAACCCATGACTTTCCTCCCTGGACTGTCCACAGGGCTGGTAACCCCCTTTCCAGGACAACCCACACCCCCTTTTTCCTAGGCCCCTCCAGTACAGCCGCCATGCTCCCCAATGATGGGTGGATCCCCCTCGCAAGCCTTTCTGCCCACCTCTCTGCCTCCCCAGGTGCAGACCAGCATCCATCTGACTTCCATCCCCACCCTCTTCCTTCTGGTGGCTCTTCTCATTCAAAGGCAAAATGGGAGGGGGGAATATTATTCCTTCCGCTGACTAATTATTAATGGACAGAAGTGATGGTGATTTATTATTATTATTATTAAGATGTAATCTTCAATTCGATTCACAGTCTGGGACAGGTAAAAGCTTAAACAGGTCATGTGCCAACCAAGGACCTAAGAGCTGTTAAGGTAATGTCTAAATATATAAGGTGGTTTATTGCCAAAGTCAGGATATTCAGATCCTATAGGTTCAAAATTTCCCTGTATCTAGGCAGCCCTTTGGATATTGCTGGAAGGCCTCCTATTTCTATTGATACAACCATTGGTTTCTTCCTCCACCATCGCTCAACTTCAATTTGCAGATTGTGGTATTTCATTATTTTCCCCCTAATCATTTCTCTTCGATTCGTGCATCACCTGGTATTGCAATATACATCTGAACTAGACTGTGTTGTTTCTCTGTGTCATAAAATAATATATGTGAGTACAGGCATAATTTTGTATTTATTTATGCATTTATTCATTCTGTCATGGTTATGTAGTGTATATTGGAGGTGATAAACCTTTGAGAGCCGCATGCAACAAAATTTCATTTTAATGTATGCCGATTAGTGTGCATTCAAAGTGATAATAAAGTTATTCTATTCTATTTTCTATTCTACTCTATTCTCTAAATTGTCTTCTATAGTCTATTCCCTATGTAGTCTTCTATAGTCTATTCTATTCTCTATATTCTGTTCCTCTATTCTAGAACATAGAAGACAATATTATTCTATTCTCTATACTGTCTTCTATGTTCTATTCTATCCTCTATATTGTCCTATATTCTATATTCTCTATATTCTATTCTATTCTCTATATTGACAGCTATATTCTTCTATGTTCCCTATGTTGTCTGCTATAGTCTATTCACTATATAGTCTTCTATATTCTATTCTCTATACTGTCTTCTGTGTTCTACAATATCCTCTATATTGTCCTATATTCTATATTCTCTACATTCTATTCTATTCTCTATATTGACAGCTATATTCTTCTATGTTCCCTATGTTGTCTGCTATAGTCTATTCACTATATAGTCTTCTATATTCTATTCTCTATACTGTCTTCTGTGTTCTACAATATCCTCTATATTGTCCTATATTCTATATTCTCTATATTCTATTCTATTCTCTATATTGTCTGTAATATTATTCCATGTTCCCTATGTTGTCTTCTATAATCTATTCACTAGTCTTCTATATTTGTTCTATTCTCTATATTCGGTTCCCCTATCCTAGAACATAGAAGACAATATTATTCTATTATCCATATTGTCTCCTATGTTCCCTTCTCTATAGCGTCTTCTATCATTGTGTTCTATCAATGAACGAGACTTCTTCCTCCTCCTCCATCCATCCTCCTCCTCCCCCCACCCCCCCCCGGGCGATTAAGATCACCCTTAATGGGCCAAAAAGGGCTTGTTCTGCTCACCCTCGTTAGTTCTTACCCCCACCCCACACACACACAAACCCTCTGCCCCCAGCATCCCTCTCCCGCCCGGAGCGACCAGACCCCCACTCCTTGCCTCCCATCCCCCCGCAAGGCCCGCGCGGCCTCCCCAACCAACCAACCACCCCCTCCGCCGTCAGGCCCGGCCCGTCGGAAGCTCACCCGGCAGCGTCGGCGTCGGCTCCTGGCCATGGCACGGCGGCCCTCCGGTCCCGTCGGCGGCTGGGCAGCCCCTGCGGGGTCCTCCGTGGCGGGCCGTGGCGGCGGCGGCGGCCGCTCTTTCTCGATGCCCGCCCAGCCTCCGCCTCCCTCACAAGCCAAACAACATGGCGGCCGGGACTCACGCCGGGGGCGGGGAAGGGCGGGGCCGGCGGCGGGTGGGCGGGGCCGGCGGCTGGTGGGCGGGGCGCGCCTGGACCCGTCCCGGCAAATGGGAGCGCGCGGTGGGAGAGGGGCGTGGCTTGCAGTCGTAATCTCTTCTGTAATTATGAATTTTACGGACTTTAGAACAGAATAGGAGCTGGAAGGGACCCTGGAGGTCATCTAGTCCAACTCACCCACCCCAAGCAGGAGACCCTGGGCCGTTCCAGACCAATGGCTGTCCAATCTCTTCTTGAAAGCCGCCAGGGATGAAGCACCCACGATTTCCGGTGGCAAGAATAAATTAAAAAGTAATAAAATGTAAAAGCGATAGTTAAAAATAATTAAAAACAAAAATACAAATAAACTCAAAGGGGAGACTCCATGGATCACTGGGTCTTTTCCTGCTGTCAGTTCTCGATAATTAAAACGAATCATAGTAGACTACAAAGGGGTACAATTGATCAGAGTCGGAAGGGACCCTGTAGGTCATCTAGTCCAACCCCCTGCTCAGGCAGGAAGCCCTATATCACTTCAGACAAATGGTTGTCCAATCTCTTCTTGAAAACCTCCAGAGTTGGAGCACCCATGGCTTCTGGAGGCAACTGGTTAATTGTCCTCACTGTCCTGAAGTTTCTCCTTAATTCCAAGTTGCTTCTCTCCTTGATTAATTCCCAACCATTATTTCTTGTCCTGCCCTCTGGTGTTTTGGAGAGGAACAAGGTTGGAAGGGACCTTGGAGGTCTTCTAGTCCAACCCTCTTGCTCAGACAGGAAGCTCTACACCATTTCAGACCAATGACTGTCCGGTCTCTTCTTGAAAACCTCCAGGGATGAAGCACCTACAGCTTCTGGTGGCAAGCAGTCCCACTGGTTCATTGTCCTCCCTGTTAGGAAGTTGCTCCTTAATTCCAGGTTGCTTCTCTCCTTGGTTAGTTTCCATCCATTGTTTCTTCTCCTGCCTTCTGGTGCTTTGGAGAATAATCTGCAATCATTTGTTTAGCAGCTGTTCCAAGTTAGAACGGCACTGAGAAAAGGGACATGTGACCTTTTTTCCCATACTTACGACCGTTGCAGCATCCCCACAGGTGCTCAAAATTCGGACGCTTGGCTGCCGGCATGTGTCTATGACGGTTACCGTATCCTGAGGGCACGGGATCTCCTTTTGCGACCTCCTGTTTGTCTTTCGCCAACAATTTCTCTTCGGGGAGTTTTCCCTCCTCTTGCAACCTTTCTTGCCTTCAGGGGTACCTGCAGTTCTGACCTCGGTAACACGGGCATTAAGTGAATCTATTTTCCCCCTTGACTTGGCTTGTTGGAAGGTTGCAAAAAGGGAATTGCGTGATCCCGAGACAGTGGTGGGATTCAAAAAGATTTACTATCGGTTCTGTGGGCGTGGCTTGGTTTGGTGGGCATGACTTGGTGGGCATGGCAGGGGAAAGATACTGCAAAATCCCCTCCCCTCCCCCAACCCACCAATGTCAACTCATAAAATATTTCTCTGGTCTGAGTTGCCAACAGAAAGGGAGGGGGGAGCAGTGCGGCAGCTTGGAAAAGGAAAGCGCATTCCATAAATAGTTTTTCAAAGATAGTAACTAGGTGACTGAAGTTTCTGCCACAGCAAAATTCTTCACTGGAGAGCATGATTGATGACTCTGGGCTATGGATGTGTCTCATTGGAGAATATGAATTACGATACACCCTGGCAGTGCCGGACATGTTAACTCCCAATAAATCCTTTTGAAGTTTTGGAAGTTTGGCTCGGGACTCATGATTTAATTGGGGGTAACTGCCGGAATCCTGGCAACTAACCTGCTTTCCAGCTCCATTCTCCTGTGCAGGGCAACCAAAGAAGACCCAGCTGATCAGCTGGGACAGGAGGCACAGAAGAGATGGGGTTGGCGGGGCCAGTCAGAAGCAGTATTGGCCAGTTCTCCGAACTACTCGAAATTTCCGCTACCGGTTCTCCAGAACTGGTCCGAACCGCCTGAATACCACCTCTGCCACGAGACATTTCAACCTTCATAAACATGAAGCAGCAACCCGTCGTAAATATGAGTCAGTCGGCAAGCGTCCACATTTTGATCATGTAATGGTGGGGACGCTGCAATGGTCGGTTGTAAGTTTGCAAAACAGTCAAGTCGCTTTTTTTCAGGACCATTTTAACTTCGGTCACTAAACGAACAGTTGTAAAATCAAGGACTGCCATGCAGGCCTTCAATCTGCTATCGGAACTGCCCCCCCGATAACGATTCCTTGGGCTGGACTAGCCCTACTCATCCAGGCTGGCTATTGATGCCCACTTGGAAAAGGTGGATTGTTAAAAAAGACTTTCTGGCTGGGATTTCCTGACCAATAATATTTTCCAGGCTGAATTCTTGGCTCTGCTTTCGGGCTCTTGACAGCTCACAGCTAAGCCAGACAAATGATCTCCCTTCAGGAATCTGATTTATTGCAGCAGTCCTGAAATGGCCTGGGTCAAGGCTGAAAGATTTGTCCAAGAGAGAGGTAGGTTTGCAGCAATAGGCAGACAGCCGTCTTAAAAGCCAGAAAGGGGTTTCTTTGATGCAAATCCTGGCCATGAATTAGTGGTGCACCAGGACTGCAAAGGTGTGTTTGCCTGATGAGTAGGTCAAGGAAATGTTTTTAAAAAATTTTAGGGGGTCATTTAAGGTCCTTGGTGCCCCCTGAGCTAGGTGGTTTTCTTGCAGATGTTTCACTACCCTGACTAGGTAACATCGTCAGGGTTAGTGATGTGATCGTCTATTCCAACTTTTCCTTGAGGTTTGTTATGGCGTGCAAACTGGGTAACAACATCGGCGCTGGTTATCAGTGCAGATAACTAGCGCTGATGATGTGACCCAGTTTGGGTAAACAAACATCTGCAAGAAAGTAACCAAGCTCCGAGAGCACCAAGGATCCTCCTCCCTGCAAACCCCACTCCCTTACTAGCACTGATGATGTTACCCAGTTTGGTAATGAAACGTCTGCAAGAAAGCAACCAAGCTCCGAGAGCACCAAGGATCCCCCGCTGACCAGCAAAATTTATTTTATTCCCTACAGTTTACAGGCTCAGGCCCTGTCACCTTGGGACTGCCGTGAAGGTTTCCAAACCCATTCTTAGTTTAGCTCTTGACTACAGGTGATAAGATTCCCAGACACAGCTCAGCCAGAACACAATTCTTAGAGCTGGCATGAGCAAAGCCTGAAACAGGACAGTTGACTGTCCAATGCGCTGCAAAATTCAGAGACTTCTGGAAGATACTGGACTAGCCTTTTGTCTGGAATAATATAAGGTCTCCTGCTTCAGCGGGGGGTTGGACTAGAAGGCCTCCAAGATCCCTTCCAACTGTATTATTCTAATGTTCTTTGTTCCTCTTATTCTGCATTCTAAACTCTAGGCTTCTTCCTCCCTCTGTCTGTCCTTCTGTCGGTCTGTCTGTCTGTCTTTCTGAACTGACTCATCTACTGATCTTGGGAACGGATAACCCGTTGAGGTTCTTCTGCTCTGGGAACTTCTAGTTCCTGCCTCGCTTGTCTCAGCTCTCATAGATCCTGTATTGTGGGATATCGGTGAGGTATTTTTTTTTTTAACCAAACATTTTATTCTCCCAGGCTTTTTAAACTATGCCTATCCTATTTTGAATCTCGGCAGATTGCAACATTGACTGGATTCTCTCTGGTGATGAGATATTAAACGGGATCAGAGCTAGTTACAAGTTGATGGGAATCCTCCAGAAAACTGCCAGGGTAGGACTGGGGAGCCAAAACACACCCCAGAAGACAATATTTCTGCCTCATTGCCAAGAAAACTGCATGGACATGCTTGAACTCAACTTGAAATTGACATGACATTTAACATTTTATCCTGGATTGATGGAGTGCCCGTCCCTGTTCTTTGATTTAATGCCTAACTCGATTGCTCGTTGGTTTTTTCCTTTGAAGGTTTATTGAAAAAATAAGGCTGGTGTTTACTCCCAAGTTATATGCATGAGAGCAAGATGGAACTTATCACCTGTTATACGTGCAATAGACTGCCTGGTTAATGATGGGTCCTGATTTATTTATTAATCCCATTTACAGTCTGAAAGGATGCCCAGCAGTTCACAAAGACAAGAATATAATACGCAATTAACATACACAAAACATCCAGTCCAGTGAAATAAGCTTTACGTCACCAATTATATACCCAATACCGATTTGTATCCTCAGTCAAAAAGGCAGCACGGCCAAGATACTCTACAAAAGGGACCTTGGAGGTCTTCTAGGCCAACCCCCTGCCAAAACAGGAGACCCATTTTAGACCACTGGTTGTCCGGTCCCTTCTGAAAAAGTCCCTCCCGCTGGAAGAGCACTGCGTTAAGCTGCTTCCGAGAAGCAGTTGAGGTAGGAGCCAACCTGCTCCTTCAGCCTCCCTGCCCACCTCCCCTGGATTCAACAAGCAACCTGGAAACTCTTTAAAATTCACCGCTCTTTAGAAGTGGCTGAAGAGAGAGAGAAGGAACAGGAAGGAAAGCACAATCCTGATTGCCCAAGGAGGACTTGAATTATCGCAAGAACAGATTTCAAAAGCCCGGTGTGAGGAGCCAAAAGGAGGCCCGAGTCTGGTTCTGCTAAAAGCATTTCTGCAAAGAGATAATAATGGCCACGCTTGATAGGAAACCAAACGAGATTGAAGAGTGATCCTGTCTGTGAGGTCAGGGAAGTTCCAGTTGCAGGATCTGGTGGTGGCATCTATTGGCACGTCAGAAAAATATAAGGAACTCTTTCAGAAATTAAAAGTAAGGCTTTTAAGTTTTGTGCAAGTAGACCTGCAACCTCCCATACTTTTCTGCTGGTTGGCACGTTTGGGATTTTGAGAATATGTCCAATATTCATTGCAAAATTACTGAGCTAGCTAAAGAGGAACCTCATCCATTCCTAAAGTATCTTCTGTGGCTCATGTGCTAACCCCAAAGCACTCATGGTGCTGGACTACAAAATTGTATTTTGTGCTTTGTTCCCTCTGATTTTTATATATACACTACACACACACACAAATCATTAAGCTTGGAACCAACTTCCAGCAGAGGTGGTGGCTCAACTGTCAGTCACTGAGTTTAAATAAGCATGTTCATCATCTGACAAAAACTAAAATAAAAATAATAAAACGTAAAGGCAATAATTAAAAATAATTCATTAAAAGGAAAAAAGAAAAATACTCAAAGGGGAGACTCCATGGATCACTAGGTCTTTTCCTGCTGTCAGTTATCTATCATTAAAATGAATCATAGTAGATTACAAAGGGGTATAATTGATCCCCAGAACAATAGAACAACAGAGTTGGAAGGGACCTTGGAGGTCTTCTAGTCCAACCCTATACTGTTTCAGTCAAGTGGTTGTACGATCTCCTCTTAAAATCCTCCAGGGATGGAGCAGGTGCAATGTCAACTCATAAATGTCACACACAGCTTCTGGTGGCAAGCTGTTCCACTGGTTAATTGTCCTCACTCTTAGGAAGTTTCTCCTTAATTCCAGGTTGCTTCTCTCCTTGATTAGTTTCCATCCATTGTTTCTTCTCCTGCCTTCTGGTGCTTTGGAGAATAGCTTGACACACACACACACACACACCCATTTTCTTTGTGACAGCCCTTCAAATATTGGAACCCCTTCCTGCTACACAGGATATTCCCTACTATCTCTGTCTTTTGTACCTATTCATATACACCCATAAACACCCATACACAACTTTCATCACTGGTACAGTCTTATTGCAAAGCCAGGGGAATGCCAGAGAATGCAACCCCCACCCCACATACCTGTGTAATGAAAAAAGACCAAGAAACTATGCAGCCCCAAAGCTGCAGCACTGTTAATTTCCTTCCCCTTGGGGGTCACTGGAAAAGTAACAAAAACAACCTCTGCCTTTGGCCAATGGTTTCCCTCTGGGATTCCCCCACCCCAGCTGGCAAAAGCCCAGCTAGCCATGGAAAAGCTTCTGTAATTCCATGGAATTTGTCCCCCTCCATTGTTGAATGTGCTGTTTTATAACCTAACTTGCCAGTGAATGTACAGTTTGACTTGTTTATGCTTTCCAGGTTCCTCGACCTACTTTGTGGAAAAGAAAAAAGGGAGAAAAAAAAAGAGACAAAGCCTCACAATGACTCACAACCCTTCCTTCTGCCAGCGTTTCTTTGTCATTTCCCTTGAAAATAAAAGTAAGAGGAACAGGAGAAGCGAGCCAAGTGGATGGTGGCTACTGTGCATTCAGGAACAGAGGTCATCTGACCGCAACCAAGGTTGGCCGAAACAGAGGAGAGAGAGAGAGAAAGAAAGAAAGAAAGAAAGAAAGAAAGAAAGAGAGAGAGAGAGAGAGAGAGAGAGAGAGAGAGAGAGAGAGAGAGAATCTTTTCTGCATGGACAGAAAATAAGATTTATATCTTAAGATTAGGGAAATGAGCCTTGCAAGACTCTTCTGACACTTGAAACAGCCTAGAAAGTTTGAATGTTTTGGGGGACTTTCTTCGTTAGCAGATCAGCATAAGTAAAATGCCGGCTTTAAATCTGCCGTCCTGGGTTTCTGCTCTTGTCTTTGAAAGGAAAATGCCACTTTGTACCCTGTTACCGGCTGTGTCAGGATGTTTCTCCCAACACTTAAAACAGAGCCAAGATTAGTGGCGTACATCTGTCAAAGCCTGCCCACCGAGGCATTATCTGAAGCATTCACTGGCAGACGGTGACTAACAACTCAAGCGTTGCCATTTGTCGTGCCCAAAAACTTCCCAAAACCTCTCTCTCCTCAAGAAGAGATTTGATATCAATTGCACTATTGCCTATAGTTCATTTCTTTAAACTCTATTAAAATTCTAGCCAAGTCTCCTTCATGCCCAAATATGAGATGCATCAACATTTTCTTCCAAATATTGGGTTAGGAATTCCTTTGGAACAATTATACAATGGTTCTGTGCCATTTCTTGGGGCAAGCTAGCCACACTGGGGTTCAAATCATTTAGTATTTCATAATAATACTTTCATCTGTAGATAGGAGTGGGAGTTTTTCTATCAATTCCATTTGCAAATAAGGATTCAGTTTGCTTTGGGATTGGAGAACGGTGGCGCCCGGACATTCCATTTCCAAGCTCCTAGACTGGTTTGTTGCCATCATGGAAATTTATCTCTTGTTAATTGAGGAAGTTGCATTTGTCTCCTTTGACCACATCTGTCTCACCTGCACTGGTGGCAAAACACAAGCTAATTCTAAGATTTATAAGGGACAGTGGGAAGTTGTTGCTGCATCCCGTAGCTGCATCTTTTGAGGTGGCATCCAATTTTATGATAAGATCAGGCCTGGCAACATACATATCAAACTACATGTGCGTGCCTTCATGAATAGCTAGGCAGAGATCTAGAATGGTTGGCAAGTCTTTGTGGGCCTGTGCGATTAAGCAACTGCATTTAAAATTCCAACCAAGAGTTGCACGCCTTATGGAAAAGCAATGCTATAGAATAGATGAGTATTATCAGTCTACAGGTTGTGAAATTCATATGGAGAGATCAGGAAAGTTGATATGGATTGAGGAGACCCCCCATTCCACCATGTTGGTCTTAGAGCAGGGGTCTCCAATCCCTCAGTCTGTGGACTGGCATTGGGCCGCACAGCATGCCAGAAACTGGTCCATGCAAACAAGGAAAGTCCCATCTTAGGGATGCAGGCATCAAACAAAACCAGACCCCCTCAAATCCATGGAAAAACCTCCCTCACGGAACTGGTCCCTGATGCCCCAAAGTTTGAGGGCCACAGAGCACAGAATGATGAGAGAGAATGGTTGTGGTCTGCTTTTCACACACACACACACATACACAAAAAGGCAACGCGCCCTTAGTTCTCAATTTTTTTTCAACACTTCACACACCCTCAACGTTCAAAATATCCTCACCATTTTGGAATTCCAGACATCCCGCTGAAGTTAGGAAGTTCTGAGAGGGCAGCCTTTTAGGAACATGAAAAATAATAAAGCAACAGAAAGTCAAGGGTCAGTATTATCTGATAATAGAAGTGATAATAATATGTCAACTGCAAACTGATTTTGATTAAAATTGAGTCAATGAAAATGATAAGAAATGCCTTTTGGAATAGGCATGTTCTGAAACTAAGGATTTTTAAGTGTAAATTAAGGATAGGGGAAATTTGAAAAGTGGATGTAGGATGAAATAAATTGCTCTTAAGATTCTTAGGCAGAGAACATATTTTTTCTAATATACTAATGTTTAACTCTCAACATAATCTCCTCTACCAATACATCTTCAGAGGAGCAGAAATACTCATCTTTTTGATTATTCATAGCATAATAAATGTTACAGTTTTGCATTCAGCGACAGCCTGCTCCATGCTGAAGTAATAAAAATATATTTTTCTGTACTATTAATTACCTTTTTTCTCTTTTCTATTAATGTGAGACAGAATTAGGATTTACACATAACACTTAACTTGGTTAAATTAAGTTTTAAACTCTCACACATTACACTGTATCATAAAATAGCCAAGTGAGATGGGTTTGCACATCTCAGAAAAATTAATTTAAGTTAAAAGTTAATGAGCATGTACCAGTAGTAAGGCAGTCACTAGATTTGCAACTTTAGGATTAAGACTAGTTTAAGCATATTGTGGTGGATTAGCTTTAATGTTTTCATTATTTTAAAATCCATCCAGCAAACTTTGTTCTCACATTGTATATAACTTAACTTGGAGAATATGGAGCTTCAGAACCAGAGGATTACTTGAAATTGAAAATTAAATCAGCCATCTCCACATTGGTATCCATATGACTTATTGAGATAATTAGATGGGATATTGGAATGGGGAAATTGTAATTAGAAGTGTCTAGCAAGCAGC
This sequence comes from Notechis scutatus, assembly GCF_049901735.1. NCBI lineage: Eukaryota > Metazoa > Chordata > Lepidosauria > Squamata > Elapidae > Notechis > Notechis scutatus. The sequence continues at coordinate 3,430,852 of NC_142021.1, read as the reverse complement.
TTGAATTAAACAAAAAGGAAGCAGCAGAGTAAGCAAGTTTAGCCAGAGATGTTCTTAAAGGACAGGATGCATAAAACTCCAACATGTACAATTCCTGTGGGGAATTTACTCTTGATGCTGCCCAAAGATAAATAAAGTGTTGAAATGACTGAACCTGCCTTTCTGGTTTGGGGATTCTTAGTCACAGACGTAAAGTGTATTTTAAATATGGGAGACAGAAACATTGTTTTCTCTCTGTAACTTTGTTTTTTTATCTCATTGTTTTGCCTACTTACAAAGGAAGGGATTATTTGGAAAGATCATTTGACGCAGCTCAAGTAATGGAGAATGCTATTCATTTTATAATTAGTAATCCTGTATGTGCATGTATTTGTATATTTACATACATGGATATTGTATGGAGATCAATCTATCTGTCCATATAAAACGTACATACAATATGCAACATATTGTAAATATAAAATATTGTAATTAATTACAATATTGTAATTAATTACAATATAAAATATTGTAATTATTATATATTATGAAATGATGTATGTAAAAATGCATTTCATATAGATATAACTTTAAAGAACAGAGGTTTGATATAAACTCCTGGGATCTCATTGGTATTCTTATATGTCTATTGCCCTCTTAATTATTATTCCTTTAATTAAAAAGGGAAAAAACATAGCTTTGTCTTCTTTTACCTTTAAATTCTGTTTAAAAAAATTTTACCTTTTAATTTGGTGTGCCAAAGTAAGAAAAGAGGACTAATTCATCAAGAAACTTAAGAAGGGCTGGGAACAATGGGTCTTGTAGTCCCAGCCTCCCTTCTTCCCCCACCCTGCCAGGAAAAAGGGCTAGGAAGAACCGTAGCCCTGGCCACTAATAATAATGATGACTGAATAAAGTAGAATATTTTTGGAATAGAATAGAGCTGGAAGGGACCTTAGAGGTCTTCTAGTCCAGCCCCCTGTTCAAGCAGGAGAACCTATACCATTTCAGTAACATAGTAATAATCATAATAAAAATAAATATAATAAATATTAATAATATAAATACTAATATAAATATTGTTAAAGTTAATAAAAAAGGAAAAATAACTATAACTCATAAAATAGGCCCCCAAACAAGCTCCCCCGTAACTAAGCAACCGGGGGCGCCTGGGAGCGGACTGACGACCTTCTCGACCCGGAAGTGCTGTCCCCAGCACCGGAAGTGAGAGGCCTACAGGACGCTATCACCAAGGCGGTGTCAGGTAATTGCGGGGGTATTTCTTGAGTGGCCCAGCGGGAAGAAAAAGAACCGGCGGAAAAAAACTACAGGGCTCTGGAGGGCCTCGGTGGCACGTCCCGCCTCTCCCTCTCCCGGGTTCGGCTTCCATGACTCCGGACTCGGCCTGGAATAAGTAAACGAGGCTGGAAGCAAGAAGACCCGGATGTAGGGCGGGGCCTGCTGTGACGCGACGTGGCTCAGCTGCCCGGCCGGTGCGCGGTGACGTCACGGCTCAGGAAGGGGATTGGTTGGCTGCGGGAGAGGGCGTGGTCCGGGCGGGGCTAAAGGGGGAGAATGCCAGCTGGCCCTTCCTTGGTCCATCTTGCAGGGTTGTTGTGTAGGGGACAGTTTTTGGAGAGGTGACGTGGTTTACTGGCTCTCCCTTTCTGGGGAGGGGAGCCAATTATGAAATTCTGGATTTTTGAAGGGCAGTTAGAGGAGGTCGAGGAGGGCTTCTCTATTAGTGTTGGACTACAGTTCCCATGAACGAAGGCAGAGACCCATTTTCCTCTGAAGCCGAGCCAGCCAGATTCTGCTCTGCTCTGTTCTACTGTGATGCTATTCTGCTCTTTAAGCTTCGTGCCCTCCCAAAATTGAGAATTTTATGCTGGCTGGAGAATTCTGGGAGTTGAAGTCCACACATCTTCAAACTTCCAAGGTTGATATACTACGCTGTCTCTCTCTCTCTCTCTGTGTGTGTGTGTGTGTGTGTGTGTGCTGTTTCCCCGAAAATACGACCTACCCTGAAAGTCCTAGCTTGATTTTTACATGTGTGCCCCAAATAAGCCCTAATTAAGATCCCGCCCACTCCAGAGAGAGGGGGAGAGGAGGGAGAGAGGGAGAAGGAGAGAGGGGGAGGCAGGGAGAGGGAGGGAAGGAGAGAGAAGAGAGGGGGAGGAGAGGAGAGAGGGAGGGAGAGAGAGAGAGAGGGGAGGGACAGGAGAGAGAGGGGGGGAGGGAGAGAGAGGGGAGGCAGGGAGAGAGGGAGGGAGGGAAAAGAGGAGGGAGGGAGGGAGAGAGAAGAGAGGATGGAGGGGAGGGAGGGGGAGGGAGAGAGAGAGAGGAGGGAGAGAGAGAGAGAGATTACTATATTACTATACTATACTATGCTCTATTCTGCTGTGATGGTTGACCTTCTGCTATGCCAGCTTCGTGCCAAAAATCCTTGAGAATTTTATTTTTCTCTCACATTCTTGTACAAAAAACAGTTTGGAGACTTCTAGGTGTGGCGACTGTACCAGGATCAACATGGGTTTTAGTCTATGAATTCCTGAAGCGCTTCCTGATGTGACCCTTGCGTGTGTGTGTGTCCTTTCAGACGAAAAGAGCCTGGAAACATGCCGGTCTTGCCTCTGGATGAACTCCAGTTTACGGAAAAAGATTCACTGACAGGGAAGACAAACACTTTACCAGCGTTGGTAAGCAGAGTTTAACGCCCTGCGGCTCAGCCGTTCAGGGGTGGGGGGCTTCTAACGATGGGCCTCTTTGCAATTAGGAGCAGCCTCACAGTGGCTGAAATGTCAGTGTGGCTGTGAGACCCTCTTCACCATGTTCGCCTTCTCTTTTTATTTCAATTAGCTGGGTTTTTTAAAACCTTTCAATGAAAATTGCTTTTTTAAGACCTGGTATAGTGGGGCCGTCCCCAACCTTATACTATTCATAGGTGTTCACGTTACACGTCTCAGAATCTCCCAGTCAACAGGGCCTCTAATTGAAGAATTTGAAAAGTTATAATTTCACACATCAAGTGCGGTGTTTCCCAACCTTGGCAACATCAAGATCAGTGGACTTCAACTCCCAGAATTCCCCAGCTGGCAGAGAAGTCCACCTATCTTGAAGTTATCTATCTATCCATCCATCCATCTATCCATCCATCCATCTATCTATCCATCTTATCTATCAACTTTCTCTCTCCATCCATCCAACTATCTAATTATATCTATCTATCTATCTATCATCTATCTATCTATCTATCTATCTATCTATCTATCTATCTATCATCCATCCATCTAATCTATCTAATCTATCATCTATTTATCTAATTTCTATATCTGTCTATCTATCTATCTATCCATCCATCCATCCATCCATCCATCCATCCATCCATCCATCCATCCATCTATCTATCCATCTTATCTATCAACTCTCTCTCCATCCATCCAACTAATTCTATCTATCTATCTATCATCTATCTATCTATCTATCTATCTATCTATCTATCTATCTATCTATCTATCTATCTATCTATCTATCTATCTATTTATCTATCTATCTATCATCTCTCTCCATCCACCCACCCATCCATCCATCTTCTCTCTCCATCCATCCAATTATCTATCATCTCTCTTTCTCCCTCCCTCCCTCCATCCATCCATCTATCTAAATCATCTGCCTCTATCTTATCTATCTGTCATTCTGTCTTGCGCCAAGTCTAGTGAAACAAAAAAAGATTCGGGGGGGTTGTGACATGACAGCAGCCTTCCAATATTTGAGGGGCTACCCCAAAGAGCAGGTGATCAACCTATTTTCCAAAGCCCCTGAATGCAGGACAGGAAGCAACAGATGGAAACTAACCAAGGAGAGAAGCAACCTAGAACTAAGGAAGAATTTCCTGACAGTCAGAACAATTCATCCGTGGATCAGAAGTGTCCAGAAGTCCGAGGTTTTTCAAGAGGAGATTGGGCCACCTTTTGTCCAAAATGATATGGAGTCTCCTGCTCGAGCTGGGAGTTGGACTAGAGGACCTCCAAGGTCCCTTCCAACTCTTGATATACTGTCAAACAAATGGCAATCCACTTCGCTCCTCCTTAGGCACGGCTTTTGAAAAAAACAAAAACAGGACAGGACCAGGTGCAAAGCATCGTCTCTGTGGCTCTGATGTCCATTTGTGCTGGATGAGGCTCAGGAAAAAGTGAAACAAACTGCTTACAAACCTGGAAAACACTCCAGTGTCCTCGCCGAAGTTGTTTTGCAGGCTGCAGACTGAGGGGCCATTCATCGAAAGGGCAATTTGCCGTATGTTCTGTTGACTTCTCTAGCCTCTGGGGGGCTTCAGAAGGGGCTCCTCCAGGCTGCCTCAGAGACAGCCATAAATTGGGGGAGCTGCCAAAACCATTTGAACAGAAGCCACCAAGTTAAAAAATACCAGGAAGGGACAATCAGGTAGCTGTATTTCCAGGGACACGGATTCATAGTCGCCGTTGCCAGCTCCCAGTTTGTAAACCCTCATGGAATATTGGAGTCTTCAATTCTCTTGGGTTTTGAGCGAACATTCCCGGATGTAAACTCAGGTAGTCCTCGGCTTACGACTGCAGCGTAGCCCAACAATTTCCGTTGTTCAATTGTTAAGGGAGATTTGCCCTACATTGAAGCCTTTCTCACCACCGTTGTTAAGTGAATCTGGCTCCCCCACCCCCATTGAGTTGGACTCGATGACCTCCAAGGTCCCTTCCAATTCTGTTATCCTGTATTTAATGGGACAGCTTGCCTTCAGAAGTTGTGGGAGCTCCCTCACCAGAAGCTTTCGAGAAGAGACTGGACTGCCATCTGTCAGCAATGGCGTAGGGCAGGCGTCTTCAAACTTGACAGTTTTATGGCTTGTAGACTTCAACTTCCAGAATCCCTCTTCCTCCAGACAGGTTAGCTCAGGAATTCTGGGAGTTGAAGTCTACAGGTCTTAAACTTGCCAAGTTTGAAGACCCTTGGTGTAGGCTCTCCTGCTTGAGCGGCGGGTTGGACTGGATGACCTTCAAGGTCCCTTCCAACTCTGTTATTATATATTCAATAGGACAAGCCTGCCTTCAGAAGTTGTGGGAGCTCTATTACCGGGGGGCTTTCAAGAAAAGACTGGACTGCCATCTGTCAGAAACGGTGTAGGGTCTCCTGCTTGGGCAGTGGGGGGTTGGACTAGATGACCTACCAGGTCCCTCCCAACTCTGTTCATCTGTAACCTTAAAATGCTCATCGGCAGGGCCTTTGGCAGAGAGGCAGCAGGCCAGCATCCCCCCAAAAGAGCAAACACGACTTTGCCAATGAAATGCTCTCCGAGACCACCGAGAAAGCAGGCCCAAGGACTGCCATTTTGTCTTGGGGCTCCCGACCTCCCCTCCTCACCCCCCACCCCATTTTTGTCTTTCAGCACCCCGAAATAAAACAGACCGGTCTTTTGTGGTGTACAAGCCCCTCCCGTGCACCGAAGATCCGGCCCTGGTGGAGGAGTTTTCGGAACGAGCCAGATTCATCGCACGTGATCTGGATTGGCTCCTGTCTCTGCCCCATGATAAATTCTGGTGCCAGGTACTGTTTGTGGCGGCGGTGGTGGTTGTTTGTCGTTGTAAATGAGAAAAGGTGGAAAGAAAAGAGAGAACGATAGGAGACTTTCTCTCCCAGCCTTGCCAACTCCTGGCTGGCCTCTTGGAAGCCTGGACTGTTCTAGCAAGAGCACTTAGACTTACATCCCTTGGTGCCCTCTGAACTTTTGTGTTTTCTTGCAGATGTTTCATGACCCCCCACCCCACAGACCTCCTCTTCTCCCTTTTTGCAGACCCCACTCCCTTCTAGCACTGATGACGTTGTCCAGTTTGGTAATGAAATGTCTGTGAGAAAAGCACCAAGCTCAGAGAGCACCAAGGATGACCTCCTCCTCCTCCTCCTCCTCCTCCTCCTCCTCCTCCTCTTCCTCCTCGCAAACCCCACTCCCTTGTAACACTGATGGTGTTACCTAGTTGGGTCATGAAATGTCTGGGAGACACCCATGAAGCTTAGAGAGCACCAAAGACCCCAGAGTCGTCGTCCTCTTCTCTCCTCCTCTTCCTCCTCCTCCTAGCACTGATGATGTCACTTAGTTTGGGTCATAAAAGATCTCCAGGAAAACAAGCCAGCTCAGAGCGCTCCAAGGACCCCACAGTGCTCCTCCTTCTCTTTCTCCTCTTCTTCCTCCCCCTGGTTCATACCCAACTAGGTAACATGATCAGTGCTAGAAGGGAAAGCTCCCACTCCCTCCTAGCGCTGATGGGGTTACCTAGGAAGCCTTTGCTTTCTCCCACCAGGTCATTTTTGACGAGTCGCTCCAGAAATGCCTGGATTCGTACCTGCGCCACGCCCCCCGCCAGTTCGACACCAGGACGGACCTCCCTGCCGAGGTGAAGGAGCTCGAGAAGCATCTTCACCGGAACGTTTTCCTAACCTTCCTCCGGATGTCCACCCACAAGGAATCCAAAGTAAATGCTTCTTCTTCTTCTTCTTCTTCTTCTCCTTCTTCTCCTCCTCCTCCTCCTCCTCCTCCTCCTCCTTCTCCTTCTCTCCTCCTCCTTCTCCCTTCCCCTTCTCCTTCCCGTCTCCTTCTTCCTCTTCCCCGTCTCTTTCTCCTCCTCCTTCTTCCCCTTCTTCTTCTCCTTCTCCTCCTTCCTCCTTCCCCTTCTTCTTCTCCTTCTCCTTCTCCTTCCTCTTCCCTGTCTCCTCCTCCTCCTCCTCCTCCTTCCTCTTCCTCTTCCTCTTCTTTCTCTTCCTCTTCCTCTTCCTCCTTCCCCTTCCCCTCCTCAAAAAATATGATACAATTGGGATAATGCTCAAATAAGGAAGTGACGGAGGATGAAGCTTCACTAGGGTGATCATTCAATGATTAATACTATACTGCCAGTCCTCGGCTTACGACCACAATTGAGCTCCAAATGTATGTTCCTCCTCCTCTTCCTCTCCTCCTCCTCCTCTTCTTCTTGCCCTTCTTCCCCTCCCTCCCTCCCTCCCTCCCTCCTCCTCCTTTTTTTAAAAAAAAAACACAACTTGAAAACATACAACCTAGACGTGTTTCTGTTTGGATAAGGGGGTGGCGGTGTGGGGAGAAAGAAGGGGTGAAGGAAGGACAGCTTTCTGTTTACCCTTCTGAGAAAAAAAAACAACACCTTCCTTCGGGTGTTGAGCCTTGTTTTGGAAAAGTTCAAAGGCTTTTCCCCAAAGACCGGCCCTTCGCATGTTTGATCATTTCTGTCAATTATTGTTTTATGAATTAGTCACGCAACCACTCCGAGGGCTCTCTTAGAGACATGTGGAAGCATGTAATTCCTAATTCCACGGTAATCAATCCCAAAGAGTCCTTCAAATTGCTTTGTTCTGATCAAAAGGTTGGTTTTAGAAGAGGCGTCCGATTCATGGAATGCTTTGAGAGGTCTCCGGCCTTGTGCCTTACAGACATGTTCCTTCTTCTGACTACAATGGCAGCCTTGTTTCATCACCCAACTAGCTAACATCATCAGTGCTAGGAGGAGGAAGACTGTGGGTGCTCTCTGAGCTTGCTTTTTTTTTATAGATGTTTCATTACCCTGTTAGATAACATCATCAGTGGGAGGAGGAGGAGGAGGAGGAGGAAGAGGAGGAGGAAGATGGCTGTGGGGCCATTGCTGCTCTCTGAACTTGCTTGTTCCCTTGTAGATGTTTCATTACCCAACTAGGTAACATCATCAGTGCTATTACCTAGCACTGAATATGTTGCCTTCTTGTATAATAAAACATCTACAAGAAAACAAGCAAGCTCAGAGAACACTAAGGACCTCATAGTCAATCACCTCCTCCTCCTCCTCCTCCTCCTCCTCCTCCTCCTCCTCCTCCTCCTCCTCCTCCTCCTCCTCCTCCTCCTCCTCCTCCTGATGTTATCTAATTGGGTAATGAAATCCCTGCAAGAAATTCTCCAAAGAGCACCAACGACTCCACAGTTCAACCTTGAGCCACCAATATTCTCTTACTCTGTGGAACCCTTGGTGTTCTCTGAGTTTGGCTGTTGTTTTGCAGACATTGCTCAGGAGCAAACCCCCACTCTCCCTTGCACTGATGGAGTTACCTAGCTGGGTAACGAAACATCTGCAAAGAAAACCACCCAGTTCAGGTAGCACCAAGGACCCCACAGTTCAATCTGCAAATATTATTTTCTGTTGAGTAGACATTGTCCTTACACTCATCACTACAAGAGAGACCATTTTGGCAGCTGTCAATAAATGTCTTCCAATCTCTCTCTCTCTCTTCCCTTCCTTTCTCCTGCAGGATCATTTCATCACACCATCAGTATTTGGAGAGATCCTTTACAATAACTTCTTATTCGACATTCCCAAGATCTTGGATCTGTGCGTGCTGTTTGGAAAAGGCAATGGCTCCTTACTCCAGAAGATGATTGGTTAGTTCACAGGATGGTGGGGGGTGGGGGGAGCATCTCTTAAAACAGATCTCTGATCTATCCGAAATATACTAGATGTTTTTTTTTTAAACCCTCCCCTTGTTTATCAAAGCAGTTTGCAGCTTTAAATCCTCCTGTACGACGTAGCAGTGAGTAACAGTCTTTATGGAACAAGTGAACACACCAACAAACACACACGCACACAAGGCTTTTATGCTAAAATTAAGACATAATGTGTGCATTCAAGGTTGACTCAGCCTTCCCTCCTTCTGAGGTGGGTAAAATAAGGAGACCCAAATCGTTGGGAGCAAGAGGCTGACTCTATAAACCACTTAGAGAGGGCTGGAAAGTACAATGAAGTGACATATAAGTCTAAGTGCTATTGCAAGCTAACTGCCAACTGCCCGGAGTTCAATCCTGACTAGCTCAAGGTTGACTCAGCCTTCTGTCCTTCCGAGGTGGGTAAAATGAGAACCTCACCCCTTGACTTCTGGTCGTCCTTCATAGCATCAAACAGTGTAGCTCTTGCCCTTGTTTACATGATGGGAGAGCTGGTAAGCATGTGTGTAAATATCAATTCTCTGAAAATTGTTAGAGTTACAAAAAATTCGGTACATGTCATCATTTTTAATTCTGTAATTGAATTTTCCTTGTGGTCATTGCAGCTGCACAGAATTTTGCTACTGCCTGCGTGGTAGCCGGGTTTAAGTCCAGGAAGGAGATAGCCTACATAAAAAATTGTCTGCAGCTTGATAAGCATGCATGCTTATTTAGTTCAGTGAGACTGAATATTTGAATATCCCTCACTGAATTAAAGCAGCTACCTTGCTCTTTTCAATTATTTTTTTGGCTCCCTAAATTGAGATGCTTTTTAAAAAGAGCGTAATTACATTTTTTTTTTTTAATTTACCTATCTGTACTGATCCTGGAAGGCAGCTTCATGCCTGGAATATATTGGCCCAGTGAATACATTTGCTTAGTTTAATAAGGGTTTTGTACACCTTCTGGAATATCCTGATGAAAATTAAACCCAGCCATCATTTAAAAAAACAACCCCAAAAATCTATCGCTCAGTGGAATGCATGATTTATTGAGTTCAGCGGGACCGAATATTTTGGATATCACTCACTGAACTAAAGAAACAACCTTAGTCCCTTCAATTATTTGTTTAGCTCCCTACCTTGAGACGAATTAATGCTGAGCAGGATTTTCAAGGTACTGCTCAAAAATTTGTTCAGTCATGCGTCAAACATCAGATAATGTTGCTCATTTTTGGAAGTCTGCTTCCATCTCTCTCGGGAGTCTGCAGGCTTAGGTGCTTCCTTCTTCAACCAAACAAGCAAGCCCAAGAAACTTAAATAGAGGTGTTTTTTTTTTTTTTTTGCTATGTTTAAATGCCAATCTTGAAAATGACCTGATTCTAATTTTGCTTTGCTTTGTCTCTGAAATGCAAGAGTCCACATCTTGGTATGAGGAAAGGGTAGGTTTTTGGCAGGAGGTCACTCAATTAAATCCACGTTCCTTGCCTGAACTCTCCTCATTGATTGATGCATTTGGTTAAAAACAACAACAACCCATTGCTCCAAATCGATGGATGTTTGACCTTGGAACAATCAATCCCCATTTCTGAAAGAGGCCGCCCATGCTTGGGTGCGGGGGGTTGGACTAGATGACCGCCAAGGTCGTTTCCAACTCTGTTATTCTATTATTCAGTGGGACAGCTTGCCTTCAGAAGTTTCATCATTGGAGGCTTTTAAGAAGAGACTGGACTGCCGTCTGTCAGAAACAGTGTAGAGTTGCCTGCTTGGACGGGGGGGTTGGACTAGATGACCTACAAGGTCCCTTCCAATTCTTGTTATTCTGTATTCATGGGTTCAACTCATGACCTGGCTGGATTCAATTATTGACACCTTTCTCCAGAACAGCCTCTTCACTCACCACGGCTAAACAGTGATTGTGCTTGAGTTGTTAGCGAGTAAGTAACTCTTGATTGGGTTCACACAACAGAATCCAGATATCTAGGGAGGTTCTCAGTCCTCCAGGTCATTGTTGTCCCAAAGGTGCTTTTTTTTTTTTTTCAAGAGGCAACTGGACTTTCTAGTTTTTCTTTGAAGGCATTTCGCTTCCCATCCAAGGAGCTTCTTCAGCTCTGAGAAGTTATACTTACACAGAATATGTATTCGGTATTCCTTGCTCCGTGAAACCACTTCAGCTCATAGCTAATGTGAAACCTTTGATCATTTAACTAGCCTTTTCTTTCTCTCTCTCTCTCTCTCTCTCTTTTTTTCCTCTCTTTCCTGTCTTCAGGAAACATCTTTACCCAACAGTCAAGTTACTTCAGTGATTTGGATGAAACCATACCTACGATTCTTCAGGTTAGTTTGCTTCTCTGGGGATATTTGAGAGCTACTCTGAGACAATATATAATACCTGCTAGTTATGCTCCTCCTCCTCCTCTCCACAAACCACACTCCCTTCTAGCACTGATGATGTTACCTAGTAGGGTAGTGAAACGCCTGCAAGAAAAGAACCAAGCTCAGAGACCACCAAGGATCCCATAATTCAACCCTCAGCTACCAATATTCTCTTCTGTCATTATCTGTCTGTCCTTTGCCTTCCAGGTTTTCAGCAACATCCTTCATGCCTGTGGCTTGCAAGGCGAAGAGGCTTCAGGTAGTCCACAGAAGCTGGAGGAATGGGTCAGGATGACTCCAAAGGGGCTACCTTTGCAGGTGAGGACCCCCCAACGGCAGGGTGGCTGTCTTCCTCTCCCCCCTCTCCCAACTTGTCATTCTTCCTCTTGTCCATCCTGTGACTGGGTCAGAGGTTTTGGGAGCTTCATCACCAGAGGCTTTCAAGAAGAGACTGGACTGCCATCTGTCAGAAACGGTGTAGGGTCTCCTGCTTGGGCGGGGGTGGACGGTGGACTAGATGACCTCCAAGGTCCCTTCCAATTCTGTTATCCTATATATAGTCAAAGGGTGAGGCATTTTCTCCCCATCACATGTGCTTAGTCAGTTTTTTTCTTCTTCAACCAAACGATTCCCATTCCGGTCTCCGTCCACGTCTAAGATCTCACTGCATAGTGCAGATTTATCGAAAGACTTTGCAAAAAAGGGTCGTTTTGCTCCCAACGCACGTCGCAGAACGATGCACGAAAGGCGGCAATGGTAGGCACAGGGAGAGGATTTGCCGTGTTGGCGCAGGCTGCGAGCGTTTCAGAAGTTAAAGAGACAAGATTTCTTTGAGGTCAAAGAGCGAGCCCGAAACGCTGAATGAGCCACAAGAACCACAATATTTTTTTTTTCCTTTTTGACAATTTCACGGGAACAAACGAGGACAAACCAAACTCACCAAGGAAACGAAAAGAACCACAATGGAACCTTCATGTTTTTGAGTGGGTCTCAACTCTGTGGTTATCTTATGGGGTGGGGGGCTTGAGATGATTCAAGAGGTTGGCATGTCAAGACAGGCAACAGAGGAAGTCTGTCAGCATTCCAACTAACCAACTCCAAACCAACAAACTCAGACAATCAGTTCCTCCAAGTTCCATTTTATTAAGAGTTGTCATATTGGCACCTCTGGGAAAACCCGAATCTGAGAGTTCCAGGTTTTTCCTTCCCAAAAGAGAAATCCAAGATCCATCCCCTGCACCCATCAGTCCATCACATGGCCCAATCCAATCTTCATGCCAACTGGGGACATCCCTCCGGTCACTCCCCTCTAGGTGCAGGGCAAGTTGTCCTTGACTCTCTGAGAAAGGAATGTTGTTGAGTCTAACCTTCCATCTCTCCATGAAATCCCCCCCCTCCCAAATTCCCAGGCATTATAAATGTGGCTCAGGGACCAGTGGCTAAGACGCTGAGCTTGTCGATCAGAAAAGGTCGGCGGTTCGGCGGTTCGAATCCCTACCGCCACGTCATGGAGTGAGCTCCCGTTGCTTGTCCCGGCTTCTGCCAACCTAGCTGTTCAAAAGCACGTAAAAAATGCAAGTAGAAAAATAGGGACCCCTTTGGTGGGAAGGGAACAGCGTTCCATGTGCCTTCGGCATTTAGTCATGCCAGTCACATGACCACGGAGACGTCTTCGGACAGCACTGGCTGGAGATGAGCACCGCCCCCGAGAGCCGGAAACGACTGGCACTTAGGTGCAAGGGGAACCTTTACCTAAATGTGGAGAATGTTTTGAACTTTCTTAAGGTAGTGGGAGCTATAAAGCTCTTCCAAAGATGGGAGAGGGCAATATTTGGAACCCAAATTCTGGAAATGCCTCTTTTCTTTCTCCTCCCAGGAGCTGAAAGATATTGTCCTGTACATCTGCGACAGCTGCATCACCCTGTTTGCCTTCCTCGATATCTTTCCCTCGGCTTGCCAGACTTTTCAGAAGCACGATTTTTGTTTCAGGTATTCATTTAGGCCGCTGGGGTGTTTTGCATCCGGTACGAGGGGCGTGCTTGAGAACGTAGCCAAGCTGTGAGTTTCCCCAGAGGTCCTTCCAAAGCTTTTTCGTAGGCAGCCCCTTTAAAGGTGGGGAGGTTTTCATTCGAGGAGGAATAGACATTAAAAAATTGGTGGGGAATTCTGGGAGTGGAAGGCGGCCACAAGTTCTTAAATTTGGAAGGGAATTCTGGGAATGGAAGTCCACATGTTCTTAAATTTGGGAATTCTGGGAGTTGAAGTCCACAAGTCTTAAAGATGGTGGGGAATTCTGGGGGTTGAAGTCCACAAGTTCTTAAATTTGGTGGGGAATTCTGGGAATGGAAGTCCACAAGTTCTTAAATTTGGGAATTCTGGGAGTTGAAGTCCACAAGTTCTTAAAGTTGGTGGGGAATTCTGGGAATGGAAGTCCACAAGTTCTTAAAGTTGGTGGGGAATTCTGGGAATGGAAGTCCACATGTTCTTAAAGTTGGTGGGGAATTCTGGGAGTTGAAGTCCACAAGTTCTTCAAGTTGGGCATTCTGACAGTTGAAGTCCACAAGTTCTTAAAGTTGGTGGGGAATTCTGGGAGTTGAAGTCCACAAGTTCTTCAAGTTGGGGGGATTCTGACAGTTGAAGTCCACAAGTCTTTAAAGTGGCCCAAGTTGGACACCTCCGATCTGAAGCTTGCTCTTCTTTGCCTGCCGGGATGTGTCTTCAGGAGGAGATACCTAGAACTTCGTTGCCTGTAGAGCTGGCTGCGCTCTTAGTTTTTCCAGCGTCTTCCGAGATCCATCTTCACATTTTCCCCACTCTCTCTCTCCTCCCCACCCACTCCTTACTTCCAGCCATTTGGACTGGCTGTTCCACAAAAGCCCACTCACTCCTTTGTTCCTTGGGTTGGCAGGCTGGCTGCTTTTTACGAGATGGTGATCCCCGAGTTGGAATCTGCTATCAAGAAACGGCACCCCGAAAATAGCAGGTCTGTGGTTTGGAGCGAGGGCCTCGTTTTTCGTCCTTTCTGACGTTTTTTTTTTTCTCTGCCTGGCTTTGAAGGGTACCAAAAATCTGCTTGAGCCAGCTGGGGTTTTTTTTTTTTTTGGGGGGGGGACAGGGGTCGGATTCAAAACTCCCAGCAACTGGTTTATTGACCAGCTGCTGGGTGGGCATCGCCATGATGGGCGTGGCCTACCAAAACTTCCAGAAGGGCCATTTTTCACCCTCCCAAGGGTCCAGAGGCTTCCCTCAGACCTCTGGGAGGGCGAAAACGGCCTCCCCCGGGCTCTGGAGGCCCTCCGGAAGCCAGAAACCGGCCCATTTCGGTACTTCTGGGAGGGCTGTTTTTTGCCTTCCCCAGAGTCCGGAGGCTTCCCTCAGACCTCTGGGAGGGCGAAAACGGGCTCCCCCGGACCCTGGAGGCCCTCCGGAAGCCAGAAACAGGCCCGTTTCTGAACTTCCGGTACTTCCGCAGCCAGCTGGTCAGTTCAACTACCGGCTCGGCAAACCAGATGCCAATTTAACATCCAAACCGGTAGAGTCCCACCCCTGTGGTGGTGGTGGGCACACATTTTGATCAGGTTCTCCTGCCCTTTAATGCCGCAAAGTTCTTTTTGTGGTCATGTCCCTGACTGTGTGGATTCTCTTTCTGCCCTTTAGAGTACTGTCGGACTTATGGAGGAGGCTGTGCCATTCTCGGAAGAAGATGGTGGAGATGTTCCATATGGTGGTCCACCAGCTGTGCCTTCAGCCCATTTTGGAAAGCAGGTATTTCCCACCTTGCCAAACCTCGGCCAGAGGTTGGGAAATGCCCCTCCCCTCAGGAGGGCTGCGTTCCCGGTTGAAGCCAACAATACAAAAATGATACAAAACAGATAATGGAGGCCCTAAAAAGAGCGCAGAAAAGAGCAACAAAGAGGATACGGCTAAATCCTGCCATGAACGGCTAAGGGGAACTAATGTTAATGTTTAGCCCAGAGGTCTTCAAGCATGGACAGCTTTAAAACTTGTGGACTTCAAATCCCAGAATTCCTCCTCCTCCAGTCCATGTGAGCTCAGGAATTCTGGGAGTTGAAGTCCACAGGTCTTAAAATTGCCAAGTGTGAAGACCCTCGGCTTAGCCTAATGAAGAGAAGGACTAGGGATGACATGATAGCAATCTTCCAATATCATCTTCTACCCCAAAGAAGAAGGGACTGACTTATTCTCCAAAAGAGAAGCCTCAGGGGAGACATAGCAGTCTTCCAATACTTAAAAGAGCTGCCACAGGAACCGGACATCAATTTATTCTCCAAAGGCAGGACAAGAAAACAGCGGATGGAAACTAATCAAGGTGAGAAGCAACCTAGAACCAAGGAGGAATTTCCTGACAGTGAAAACAATTAATCAGTGGAACGGGTTAGGGTTAGGGTTGGAGGTTTTCAAGAAGAGATTGGACAACCACTTGCCTGAAATGGTATAGGGTTTCCTGCCTGACGAGGGGGTTGGACTAGAAGACCTCCAAGGTCCCTTCCAGTGCTATTATTCTGTTCTTACGTTTGTGTCCCAAATAGAATTATATGGGAGAATAGAATTCTCCCATATAGAATTGGGATATTGACTATAACCAAATAAGTAGAGCAAACCTCTCCCTCCAGTGCGGCTGGGGATTCTGGAAGTTGTAGTCACGGCCTGAAGTGACTTCATAGATCAGTTTAGCAGTTAGGCGGGGGGAAAAACAGCAGCAGAACTCACCCCCATTTTAGAATTAGTGTCCCCCTTTCCTGAAAGCCTTAGAAATAGGTAAACCTGGATTTTCTGCCCGTATCATTTCCACAGATCATCTGCAACAATTAACCTTGTTCTTGCAGCTGCGACAACATCCAGCCATACATAGAAGAGTTCCTGCAGATTTTCACCTCCGTGCTTCAGGAGACCAGGTGAGGGAGCTTGGCGCAACTCTGGAACGTTGTGATCTGCAAATTTTACCACGCTTCAGGGTTTCAGGCTGCGTATATACGCCACATCCTTAAATCCAATGAATCCCCTTTTCTGAAATGTATGCAATCCAGTGAATTAAAAAATGCTCGGTTCATAAAACGGGAGAGGGAGTCAAGCTATTCTCCAAAGCACCAGAAGGCAGGACAGGAAGCAACGGGTGGAAACTAATCAAGGAGAGAAGAAACCTAGAAATAAGGAGGAATTTCCTGACAGCGAGAACGATTAACCAGTGGAACTGCTTGCCACCAGAAGTTGTGGATGCTCCAACACTGGAAGGTTTTAAGAGGAGACTGAACAGTCCCTTGTTTGAGATGGTATAGGTTCTCCTGTTTGAGCAGGGGGCTGGACTAAAAGACCTCCAAAGTCCCTTCCAGATTCTATTCTATTCTACTCTACTCTACTCTACTCTACTCTACTCTACTCTACTCTTTATTATTCTATTCTACTCTATTCTTTATTATTCTATTCTACTCTACTCTACTCTACTCTACTCTACTCTACTCTACTCTACTCTACTCTATTCTTTATTATTCTATTCTATTCTATTCTACTCTACTCGTATTCTATTTCTATTTCTATTATATTCCATTCCATTCTATTCTGGAGGTTTTTAAGAAGAGACTGGACCGCAATTCGTCTGAAATGACATAGGGAGGTGGACTAGAAGACCTTCCACGGTCCCTTCCAACTCTGTTAATCCTTATAAATCATGGGATTTGCATCTCTCTGTTTTCAGGTTTCTCCGCGATTACGACGAGCTTTTCCCTCTGGCAGATGATGTCAGCCTCCTCCAACAAGCCTCTTCAGTGCTGTATCCTTTGGCACCAGTGTGAATGCTCAGTTCTTCTGTCCCCTTTCCATCACAGGACTGTGGGGATGCTACAGTGGTCACCGGGGTGAAAAAAACGGCCCTACGTCACTTTTGTGCTGTTGTCACTTCCGTCACTAAAGGAACTGTTTGTACGTCGAGAACTACCAGTAGCAACAGAGCTACAGCCCTGGGGGCGCAGTGGTTAAAATGCAGCATTGCAGGCAAACTCTGCCCACTGCCAGCAGTTTGATCCTGACCCACTCAAGGTTGACTCAGCCTTCCCTCCTTCCGAGGTTGGTAAAATGAGGACTCAGATTGTTGGGGGCAAGAGGCTGACTCTGTAAACCGCTTTAGAGAGGGCTGGAAAGAACCGTGAAGTGGTATATAAAAGCTATTGTTATTGTTCTGCCTTCCTTCCTTCATCCTTCCTTTCCTTCCTTCATCCTTCCTTTCCTTCCTTCCTCCCACCTTTCTTCCCTTATAATCTTTCTCTTTATCTCTTTCAATTCTTCTTCTTTCCTTCCTCTCCTTCCCTTCCTCCTTTTCTTTCTTATAATCTTTCTCTTTCTCTTTTTCTTCTCCTTCCTGCCTTCCTCTCTCTCCCTTCCTCCTTTCCTCCCTTATAATCTTTCTCTTTTATCTCTTTCAATTCTCCTTCCTTCCTTTCTTTCTTCTTCCTTCCTTCCTTCCTTCCTTCCTTCCTTCCTTCCTTCCTTCCTTCCTTCCTTCCTTCCTTCCTTCCTTCCTTCCTTCCTTCCTTCCTTCCTTCCTCCCTCCCCCTTCCTCCCTTTCTCCCTTATAATCTTTCTCTTTATCTCTTTCAATTCTTCTACTTCCTTCCTTCCCTCCTTCCTTCCCTCCCTCCCGCCCCCCTCCCGCCCCCCCCCCCGGAAGCACAGGGGTTAGAATGCAGCATTGCAGGCAAACTCTGCCCACTGCCAGCAGTTTGATCCTGACTGGCTCAAAGTTGACTCAGCCTTCCGTCCTTCCGAGGCCGTTAAAATGAGGACCCAGATTGTTGGGAGGCAAGAGGCTGACTCTGTAAACCACTTAGAGGGGGCTGGAAAGCACTATAAAGCGGTCTATAAGTCTAAGCACTATCGTTGTCCAACGTTCTGTCTCTATGGAGAATCGGGAATCTGCCCTTGACACCATTGGACAGAGACGAAACCCGAACATCTTACATTTTGCAAGCTGTGGAAAGTGCCTGGGACAAAACAGGTAGAAGGAGAAAAACGGTCCAAGGCCCACCTGTCTATGAAACCGCAACCGGGGCCGTTACAGTCCCCAGTGCCTCAGAACAAACGGAACCCTTTGAGGAGCAGGATCACCTGGAGGTAAGTGTTTGGAGCACAGCCGCAGCCTGCAGCCAAGATGGCAGCTTTGTGGCTGATTTAGGCTCTTCTTAGAGGTGGGATGCTGCCGGTTTGGACCGGTTAAGCTGTGACGATCAGCTGCCCCCGCCCAGTCCTACATGCCTGCCTTTTTCGGCTCAGCAGATTCGTGCGGCACAGTGGAGGGCCTCTCAGTTGGACTCTTTCATCCTCTTGGTGTATGTTAACATGGCTTATTGATTTGATCTGTCTAGTGTGCTGGAGCAGCTGCAGCTCCTGTAGCTCCCGTCTCGGGAGTAGAGCTGGATTCCCTGATCTCTCAGGTGAAGGATCTGCTCCCTGACCTTGGAGAAGGCTTTGTCCTGGCCTGCTTGGAGGAGTACAACTACAACGTGGAGCATGTCATCAACAACCTTCTAGAGGACAAGTTGGGGGCCTCCGTACAGATGCTTGACAGAACCATGCCTAGGTAAAGTTGGAAGGAGATTATATTGAGATGTATGTGTGTGTGTGTGTGTGTGTGTGTGTATGGATCTTTGGTTATTCGGGTTTTCTCACACGTAAGATTGGAAGTATCTAGGCAACGTTTCGATGAAGTCTCATTCATCATCTTCAGGCTTGTGTCTTCAGTTCTGTGCTTCTCAGAGAAGCACAGAGCTACAACTCTGAGAAGCACAGAGCTGAAGACACAAGCCTGAAGATAATGAATGAGACTTCATCGAAACGTTGCCTAGATACTTCCAATCTTACGCGGGAGAAAACCCGAATAACCAAAGATCCACATACAAATACCCACGAGAACCTCAGAAAACATACATACATACATACATACATACATACATACATACATACATATATACACACACACACACACATACATACACATACATACATACACACACACACATATAATTTCTTTTAAGCTTTTGCTGGTATTTATATGTATGGTATTCAGCTTTGTTCGGGTATTTTCCCACGTCATTATAGTTGTGCTTTTAAAGTTGTAGCAACATTTCGGCAGAATCTCATCTGCCATCATCAGGCTTCTGTATAGTGTTCGTCTATAGTGTAAGATTAAGAGTATCTTGGTGACATTTGAGCGAGGTCCCACTCGCCATCCTCAGGCTGGTGCTTTCGGCTTCGTGCCAGTGCAAGCAGTGTGTGATCGGAGCTGCCGTCTCTCTGTAAATACTGGTGGTGTGGGCTGGTGTGCTGGGCATCTATGAAAACACACATACATACATTTATATATACATTTATATATATATATATATATATATATATATATATATATATATATATATATATATATATATATATATAATAAATTCAGGATGTGAATCTCTTTTTTTTTTTATAAAAGTTTTATTGATTTTAACAACAAATAAAAATACATAAAACATAAAACATAACATAAGAACATCGTCATTCTTCATAAATTTACAGACAGTGTATCGGTTGGTTTATCACTCCTTTTTGTGCATCTATTTCATAGTCATCATAATAATTATGTTACATAATAACTCATATTATCAATCAACAATTATATATCCTAATATCCTTATTAAACAATCATTTGACTATAATTTAACTAATTCATGCTTAAGCGAGATAACTATAATTTAGTTAATTTATAACAAATCGTAAAATCATACCAAATCTATCTTAATATAATATTCTAAAAATATTATCAAAACCAATATATATATATATTCTATTATTATATTGTTTTATTTTATGTGAATCTCTTTTGAGTAGTATGGAGATGTCCTTTATCTCTGTATGCCTGTTGATGGCCAATTTGTTAGAATGCCAGGCCTTCAAGGAATTCTCTGAAGGTTTTGGACTTGGTTTGATTTAAGATGATCACAGTTTCCCAGTTGAAAACTACAGTTGATGCGTTGTGAAATTAAAGGAGTTTCCATCATGTCTTCTGATTAGTAGTTGTGTTCATCAACAGGCCCTTTATTTCACACCTGTAGACAGAATCTTGCCAGAAAGAGGATTCTATTCTCTGCATCTACAGTATACATTGGGAACTCTTAGGGAGGAGCTGCCCTCACCCTCTTTCTCTCACACATAATATCCAGATTGAGTTGTCTCTTCCTCCTCTGGAACACACCCCTTCCCTCCTAGGACCCACCTCCTTAATACATGCCATCCTATCCTGTGTGGACTTCAATTCCCGGGATTCCTCAGTCACCATATCTCAGGTCCCAAGCCAAGAATGACACAGGGTGATTCTTCCAAGCCGAGTTCCTTATCATTCACACCGGTAGACAGAATCTTGCCAGACTTGACGACTCTTCTCTCTATATCCACAATATATACTCCGGAAACTGTTAAGGAGGAACCTTCTTCATCCCCTTTCTCTCACACCTGATATCTCAGCTGAGTTGCCTCATCCCCGCTTCCTCCTGGGGGATCCACCACCTCATGACACTCCTGCCCAAAAACGGGGGCGTGTTTCCCGAAAGATTTGTGTCTTGCATTTCCGGAAATGAAGACTTTCATTGCTGCTGTTCTTTTAAGAAAAAATAAATAAATAAAATAAACAACTGTTCCTGCCAGGCCTGTGAAACCAGACCTGACTCCGCTTGTCACTTCTCGGTGCAACGTTTTCCAAGATGACGAGTTTGATGTTTTCAGCAAGGATCTGGTGGACGTCTCTCGGATTCAGAAAGGCAAACGGTGAGTTTGCGCTGTTCCCCCTCCAATCCAGGGTTCCTCCCCCGTAGCAGCTTTAAAGGTGTGGGAAGTTCAACTGCCAGAACCCCGAGTTCATCCCCAACTAGGTAACGTCATCAGGGAAAAGGGAAAACTCCCACTCCCTCCTAGCACTGATAATGTTACGTAGTTGGGTAATGAGAAGTCTTCAAGAAAACTACCAAGCTCAGAGAGTGCCCTCCTCCTCCTTCTCCTTTCCCACTGCCTTCTAGCACTGATGATGTTACCTAGTTGGGTAATGAAACATCTGCAAGAAAACAGTCAGGCTCAGAGACCCCCAAGTACCCAACAATCCTCTTTCTCCTTTTCCTCCTCCTCCTCTTCCTTCTCCTCCTCTTCCTTCTCCTCCTCTTCCTTCTCCTCCTCTCCACAAACCCCACTCCCTCGTAGCACCGATGATGTTACCTAATTTGGGTAACGACAGGTCTGCAAGAAAGCAACCAACATCACCACAGCACCAAGGAGCCCACAGTTCATCCCCCCGAGCTCTTCTTTTCCAATCGGTAGAAGCCAAATGTTCGACTAAAAGGAAGCCTTCCCATCCCCAAGACCTCAAGTTGTGTACCCGAGTTTTGTTTGTATTTGTTCTGACCAAAACCTTGTTCCAAGTAAACAAACACCAAATAGAGATAAAAGCGAAACCTTTAATGTTTCTCTGCAAATTGCGTTCCTTCTTGGTTAAAAAGGCTGTTTCAGACTAATTGACTCTGATAAGAACGAGCCTTGCCAAGGTTGTGCAAGGCTGCCAAGAATACTAGATAAAGTTACCAAGAAAGATTTCAAAGACAAAAGAGTCTCCAAACACCAAGCAAGGTATTCCGAATGTCCACAAGACTTGAGTGCAAAAACGTCTTTGCTTCCTGCAAAGAATCCCACCTCTGAGGGCTGGCTTTTATCCCTTAAGGGAGGGGCCCTTGCCTTGCAGCCTTACTCCCGAGTCGCCCTTCCTGCTGCAGCTGCTCTTTCCTTCGAGCAGCCCTGCGTGCGTGCACACTGGGCACAGGCTCCTCGGGGGCCTCTTCCTCACTGCTGCCAGCTCCCACAATCTCCGAAGGCAGCACTCCACTCCCTGATGGTCCTGGCCCCATCCCTGCATCCCACGCAGGCCCCTCATCCGAGTCCTCACCTCTCCGAGACCTCAGCCCTCCTCACCTGCCGGCGAACCACAACAGTATTCCTCTCCATGGTTGCAGGAGCGACAAAGCCACCACGAAAAGCTTGCTGAACGACAAGCGCCTGGTGCAGGAGCAGAGGGAACGCTACAACCAATACTCCGTCATTGTTGAGGAGGTGCCCGTGGTGAGCGGGGATCGCCTCTTCTCCCAGGAAGACTACGAGGACGAATACGACGACACCTATGACGGCAACCAGGTGGGAGCAAACGATGCTGACTCAGACGACGAGCTGATCAGCAGAAGGTAAGCCAGTGTCCATGTGCGCCAGTGCTTAATTCCAGGTAGGCTTCAAAAATTTTAGCAAGGGGTTCTCTGCCCGGTGGCTGGGGGCAGGGATGGGATTCTACCGGTTCGCCCCTATTCGCTAGAACCGGTTGTTAACATTATAAGCAGTTCGGAGAACCGGTTGTTAGAAGAAATTACTGGGCTAATCCTGTAAGGAAGGCAGGAAGGAAACATTCTGGTGTTGCTTACAGAAACTGCCTCTCCGTTAACCCTTATTACATTCTTGGGCAGGACTAGACTTCCTGTCTCTGGAACGTCTCTGGAGCTTTTTCCCCCTCCTTTGCTAGTACTTTGCTTGTGTGGAGTGACCATTCAAAGTTGCAATGGCACTGAAAAAAGGGACTTATGGCCATTTTTCACACTTACGACTGTTGCAGCATCCCCACAGTCATGAGAGGCCAGGCGAGGAGATGCATGCCTCGATATGAGTGATGTTGAGTTGGCTACATCCAGCCAGTCACATGACCACCAAGCCATGTCCACCCAGTCACATGACCACCAAGCCATGCCCACCAACTAAGCCACACCCACAGAACCGGTTGTTAAAAAATTTGAATCCCACCCCTGGCTGGAGGGCGTAGCCTAGTCAGCCTCCTGCACCATGGCGGGGTGTGTGTGTGAGTTGCTTGTGGTGAATTGGCTGGGGCCAATTGGTTGTGGCGAGTTGTCTACTCTTGATGAGTCTCACCGTGTGGTGGTTCCATCTTCCTGAAGGCCGTTCACCATCCCTCAAGTCCTGAGGCCCAAAGAAGAGGAGGAGCAGGAGGAGGAGGAGGATGAAGAAGAGGCGATGGAGGATAGAGAGGCAACAAAGGTGAGCCACCTGGAATTCTGGAGGGAGGGAAGAGGTGGTGAAGCAATCCTGCGGTCCGAACAGGAGAAAGGAGAGGCAGCTCCTGAGAGAGCGGACGAGATCAGAAGTTGGCAGCTACTCCAAGTTATCTTGAGTGAGAACTTTGGCGACCTGAGGAAATGTGGCCCAGGTTCAGACAGTGAGGAGGTTGGGGAGGAACATGGGCCAGTCCTGGAGTCTGGGGAAGGCTCGGATGAGTGCTCTGCGTGTCAGAGGCAGAGATGTGGCCAGGGCTGCCTGACAGTTATCAGCTGCCTTCAGAGTCAGAGATCAGTGGGGAAGAAGAACAGCTGGAGCCTGTTTCCAATGGGCACATGCGCAGAGCTGCCAGGAGAAGGGAACAGTTAAGGAACAAGGGTCAAAGGCTCAAGTAGACGGTGAATGGCTCCTCCCATAGGGAATAAAGAAGAGCAAAAGGGGAGTGGGGCTTTGCGGGAGACAATTAGTTCATTTAATGAGGGTGAAGATTTGTGCCCGACCCCTTGCCAAGTATTGTCTGCTGCAGCGTGGCGTTTGGAAGCTATCGGCCTGGCAACTCTCCAAGCCTGATAAAGGTCTGTGGTTGTAAATCACTCTTGAAAGACTGTTTGCCCGGACTTTGCTGGATGCGAATGAGAAGAATTCACATTAGCCTAAATAAAAGGTTGTGGTTTTTTTGTCGGAATGAGGGGTCTGCTTCGCGATTTTGGGGAGCCTGGGTCAGAACAGGACAGGGACAAGGAATTTTTTGCCCTATCCTTCCCTCTTGTTAGGCAAGCACTGCCTCTTAAGTTAGCTCCAGCATGAGCTCCTTGCTGGATCCCGGTAAGGCAGATACCCTGGGACATGGCTGAAACTTTTCTGACCGTACAAGAAGGAGCGTTGGAAGACCAGGTTCACCGTGTCTGGTTGCCTGTCTCTGGTGGCCAGCATGACAAAGCAATTGTGAAAGGTGCAGAACACAATCCCTGCAGAACACAATCTCTGCTGCCAGCAGCCTGGGGAAAAGTTTGGATTTTCAGGACGCGAAGCAGCTGGTCCAGTGGGTGGCTGTACAGCTTTCTCCCTTGAGTCCTGGCGTCCGGCGCCCACATGCCATGAAGTTTGACAGTTCTGGTCCGTGGAGGGAGAATATTTAATGGTGGACGCTCAAAAGGCTGGCACTTAACATTTTATGAAGTCCCCGATTGCTTTGTCTCTAGAGGAACTGGTAGACACGAAAAAGAAACTTTGCGTTTTATATATATACAGGTAGCCCTCAACCATTGAGCCCAAGCTTTCTGTCGCTAAGTGAGACATTTGTTAAGTGAGCTTTGCCCCATTTCATCAACTTTCTTGCCCCCGTTAAAGTGAATCACTGCAATTGATAATAGCAATAGCACTTAAGACTTACATACCACTTCCCAGTGCTTTTCCAGCCCCTCTCTAAGCGGTTTACAGAGTCAGCCTCTTGCCTCCCCAACAATCTGGGTCTTCATTTTACCTACCTTGGAAGGATGGAAGGCTAGTCAACCTTGAGCCGGTGAGACTCGACTGTTGGCAGTGGGCAAAGTTAGCCTGCAATACTGCATTCCAACTACTTGGGAGGGAGGGAAGGGAAGGTGGATAGCACTAGGAATGGCCCTTAGACATATACCACTTCACAGTGCTTCCCAGCCCTCTCTAAGCAGTTTACGGAGTCAGCCTCTTGCCTCCAACAATCTGGGCCCTCGTTTTACCCACCTCGGAAGGACAGAAGGCGGAGTCAACCTTGAGCCTGGTGAGATTCGAACTGCCAAGTTGCAGTCAGACGGCAGTTAACAGAAGTAGCCTGCAGTACCGCACTCTTAACACTGCCCACCGTGGCTCAGTTAGTAAACTAGTAATATGGTGGTTGTTTTTTGCCCTGGACATGAAATATCTGGATATATTTTAAGCATCTCCGGTCATCATGGTAACCCAGTAATTCGTCAATCTCAGAGCTTGAAGTTATGTGGATTTCAAGTCCCAGAATTCCTCAGCCAGAATGCTGGCTGGGGAATTCTGGGATGTGGAAGTCCACCCGTTTTCAAGTTCCCGAGGTCGAAAAACACTACACTTAAAATATAGAAAGCCAACTGAAAGATGCTGCTGTACCCCCCCATCCTCTACAGCCCCCCCATCCCTGGAACCCAGGCCCAGATACGCAATCAAGTTAAATACACACCATGACCCATTTCTCAGTTGTAAGTGCTAAAGGTTTCTATCCTCTCCACCTGTTCAGGATCGCACCTATGTCCCCGTTGCTGTCCCACGTCGGGGAAAAGCTCCCGATGTTTTCGTGGGACAGCGGAGGAATGGAATCCCTGCTTCTCAAAAAGATCTTTCTTCTCATTTGGCTAACAGGATCACTTCATTCAAGATCCAGCGGTGCTGCGGGAGCGAGCCGAGGCCAGGCGGATGACCTTCCTGGCAAGAAAAGGGTAAGGATCCCCCACCCCAAAGCCCTCCTCCTTCTCCTGATTTTTGTGCCAAGTTCCAGGCGTCCAACCTAGGATTGCGATTTGCCAAGCTGGCTTAGTAGTCTGGGGGTAGCAGTTCCCACCCAATTAGAGGGCACCAGGTATTTAGGATCTAGGGCTGGAAGGGGCCTTGGAGGTCTTCTAGTCCAACCCCTGCTCAAGCAGGAGGCTGTGTGCCATTTTAGACAAATGGTTGTCCTGTCTCTTCTTAAAGGCCTCCAGTGATGGAGCGCCCACAACTTCTGGAGACAAACAGTTCCACTGGTTAATTTTTCTCACTATCAGGGAATTTCGCCTTTGTGCTGCGTTGCTTCTCTCCTCCTCAGTTTCCATCCGTTGCTTCTTCTCTTGCCTCCTGGTGCTTTGGAGAACAGCTTGACTCCCTCTTCTTTGGGGCAGCCCCTGAGATGCCGGAACCCAAATATCATGTCACCCCAGTGACATTTCGCTGGTGGATGTTAACAGTCCATTTTTTTTTTCTCTTGCAGGCAAAAGCCAGATAACTCCGTAGCTGCGACGGGCGTTGCCAAGGGCCGCGGCCAAAGCCGAGAGACAGTCCAGGAGCGACGGAAGAAAGAAGCCAGCAAGGGGACGAGGGCGAATCACAACAGACGCGCAATGGCCGACCGGAAGCGGAATAAAGGCATGATCCCGTCTTGAAACAGTGGCGCGCCAGGGAGGCGTGTTTGGAACTGCTCCTTTTTCAGGGAGGTCCCCCCCCTGCCCCCCCCAGGAGAAAGAGAGAGGAAGACCTTGCCTTTTGCAAGATTATTTTCCTAGGGCGGGAAGCACAAATCCATACATAACAGGCGATTGCAGACCTGGCAATAGGGCTGCGTTGAGCAACTTGTGGAAATTGTCCGTTGTTGAGAAATGCTTTTCTTTAAACGGTCCCTCCGGAAACTTTTGCTGTTTTGAGTTGTCCTATAGGTTGCCTCTGTCAGGGCTGCCTCAATCTGATCTCGTAGGAAAGTGAAACCCTCGACTCCCATTTGATTGAAGGGGAAGGGCACTTTAACTAAGAGATGCTGATTACAGGAGAATCAGGTAGAACCTGAAGTTCCTGCACACCCAGACAGACAGAACCCCCTGGTGTTCCCCCTAACCCTGCCCCCATAGCCCCCCTCCCCTTGTGTAGCCAATCCAGCACCACTGAGATGTTTTGGGAAATGCTGGTGTTTGAGCTGGTGAGATTCCACGCAGGGTAAACGGGCCTTGAAGATGCCAGGAGGCCAACACGAACTGGATTCTAAACCCCTCTGTTCTTCCTCAACTGTCAACCCCCCCCTCCCCAATTTCGCATCATAAAAAGTATACCCATTTCCCTCTCCTTTCTCCGATTGATGGCAGAGCACCAGTCCTGCTGAGAAGCCAGCTGCCTTGCTGGATCACGTTTCTTCCTTTGGGGGGTCTTTCCTAGCAGAGTGAAACTTCCACCTCCACTTGACATTGCACTGCAAAATGTTGGCTTCTGGTGGTCTTAATTTGCAAGCCCCGTGGCGAGATGGGTCAGCAAATAAATACATTTCAAGTGTGATTGCGAGTGGGATGGGGACTGTTTCCATTGGCTCAAAACTGCTTCCCAAAGAAGCAAATCGCATTCAATCCACTTCAGCTGAAATCTTCGCTTCAGTGGACGTTTTCCTGCAACCTAAGAGAAAATCCGGGGGCCAAAGTTCTGCTCCTCAAAAATGGTGTGACTTACTGATTTAGAATTGGAATTCTTTTCTTGTCCAAGTGTGATTGGACACACAAGGAATTTGTCTTGGTGCAAATACTCTCAGTGTACATAAAAGAAAAGATACATTCGTCAAGAATCATCAGCAACGCTTAATGATAGTCATAATGTACAATATGAACACTTAATGATAGTCATAAGGTACAAAATGAACACTTAATGATAGTCATAAGGTACAATAAGAATAGAATTAGAATAGAAGATAGATAGAATCCTTGATTGGCCAAGTGTGACTGAACACACAAGGAATTTGTCTTTGGTGCATAAGCTCTTAGTGTACATAAAGAAAAAATACATTCGTCAAGAATCAAGAAACTCCCAAGTGACACAGATAGTACAAAATACACTTGTCTTGGAGAGTGCATTTTATTAAGCTGCTTTCTCAGGAAAAAATCCCAAAAGTCATTTGAATCTTTTCATCACTTGGGAGTAGCGTACACCGGGCCATCGTACAAGGATGAACGTCTGGACGAACAACTGGCCACAAACCAAAGGGCTGTTGGTGAAGATGGCAGAGGAGCCGACCGGAATCCAGGGTTGCTTGCCGTACCTCAGTCTTGCTTGACTTCATATTTGTGCTTGATGTCTTTCCACAGTCTCTGCACAGCGAGACACAAAAACAAGCATGGAGTTAAGATATGGATGACATTTGGGAAATGCTTGCTTATAACTTCACAAAACATCCTGCTTGGGGGGGGGGGGGTTGGATTAGATGACCTACAAGGTCCCTTCCAACTCTGTTAGAATAGAATAGAATTCTTTATTGGCCAAGTGTGATTGGACAGACAAAGGATTTGTCTTGGTTCATATCCTTTCAATGTCCATAAAAGAAAAGATGCATTCGTCAAGAATCATCAGGTACAACACTTAATAATAGTCACAGGGTACAATAAGAATAGAAGATAGAATTCTTGATTGGCCAAGTGTGATTGGGCACACAAGGAATCTGTCTTTGGTGCAAATGCTCTCAGTGTACATAAAAGAAAATATGCATTCGTCAAGAGTCAGGAATCATCAGGTACAACACTTAATAATAGTCATAGGGTACAAATAAGCAATCAAATCATACTAGGAAGCAGTCAATATAAATAGTAAGGATACAAGTGACAAAGTTACAGTCATACAGTCACAAGTGGGAGAGAATGGGTGATAAGGAGTGATGAGAAGATTAATAGTAATAGTAGTGCAGACTTTGTAAATAGTTGGACAGTGTTGGGGAACTATTTGCTTAGCAGAGTGATGGCGTTCGGGTAAAAACTCCCAAGGCACCCAGCTTCGGCAGGTTTGCAATGAGGCTGCAGAAGACCTGGAGCCGAAAGCGCACAGCTGGCACCCCAGAAAGGCAGGCGGCAGCGAAGCACCTGCTTTCACAAAAGGTGCACTGCCCGATACCTAGAAGCAGCGCGATAGGCCGAAGCCGCGGCCTCGAGTTGGAGGCCAGCCCGCCTGACCTTCAACTGACTCCGGCCGCCTTTCACGCAAGTCCCCGGCTGGGGCCTGCGCGCCCACCCTGGCTGACTTACCCCCTCGTTGAGACGGCAGAAAATCGCCTCCGTGGCCTGGTTGAAGCCCCGCTCGAAAATCACGGCGCCCACCACGACCGTCAAAACCAACGTGGACGTCCGACGGAACACCACATTGTACAGCTGCTGCGCGAACGCCATCTTGGACGCTTGAGGCTACTGCGCAGGTGCACCGCTACCTTCAGGAATGCAGGCGACCGGAACGTCCGCATATTTAAAAAAAAAAAATGTGCCGCGCTGAATTCTGGGCTTTGAAGTCCGGTGCCCCCCCCAGGGGGCGCGCTCTTCCTTAAGGGAAACCGAACCACGTTTCCCAAGATGCCCCGCCGTTCGTTGGCTCGAAGCCCGACCGTGGAGGCCTCTGGGAGTAATGAGATCTGAATCCTGACAATTCTGACATCCGGACCGCAGAGCGAGAGGTTGAGTAGGGACCCCGCTTGGTGTGTTATCCAGGGTCCTCGAGAGGTAGGGCAGGTACTACAGTTCCCATCATTAATAAAGGAGAATATTTGCAGCTCAGGGTTGAAATGAAGGGTGCTGGGTGCTCTCTGAGCTGGGTTGTTGTTTTTTTGCAGACATCTCATGACCCAGCTAGGTAACACCATCAGTGCTAGAAGGGAGTGGGGTTGGCGGGGAGGAGGAGGAAAGGGAAGGAGGGTTGTTGGGATCTTGGTGCTCTTTTAGCTGGGTTGTTTTCTTGCAGGCGTTTCATGATCCAGCTAGGTAACATCATCAGTCCTAGTTAGGAGGACTGTGGGGTCCTTGGTACTCTCTGAGCTTGCTGGTTTTATTGCAGACGTCTCATGACCCAACTAGGTAACATCATCAGTGCTAGAAGGGAGTGGGGTTTGCGGAGAGGAAGAAGACTGTGGGGTCCTTGGTGCTCTCTGAGCTTGGTGATTTTCTTGCAGACGTTTCATTACCCAACTAGGTAACATCATCAGTGTTAGTAAGGAGTGGGGTTTGCTCTCCATTTACATTCTAGTCTAGTGGCTTGTCTGTCAGTGTTGTTGCAGGTTGGTCTTAGAGATTCTTTGGTTGGGCTGTTTTCTCTTGGCTTCTTTGGCAATTTCTTGTAGGTTGCTTGTTTCCCTCCGATGCCTACGTAGAGATTCCAGGCTAATTCCTCCTTTGACTACTCCCCGGGGCTCAGCTAGTCTGGCCCAGGAGCAAACTGTCAGCTTGAGAAGATTCCTGTACTATAGGTATGAACAATAAAATAGCTAATTGAACTCTTGACCTGCAGATCTGGTTGTTTACAACCCGATATGTATTAATTTCTGCAAGTCCCACTTTGGTGCCGTTATTAAATAGAAGCAGCGCCAGGGCTGAACGTACAATTCTATGCTGCACCGAAATGCACCATTTTATTTATTTATCCATGAAATTGAAATCTAGCCTGCTGTAATACACACAATAAATTCTCCATGCAATTAGAACAATGATGATAATTCAAATCTATGTGTTGTACTTGTTTCGCATCTCAGCTAACCTGCACATAAATGCTCAGAAAGCAAAACAGGGCTTTCTTTCAGAGGACTAGATGTTAAAATGTCATCCTGATAAAGAGTGGTAACTTCTGGTTTTGCCTGCAGGAAGTTCCAGATTCAATTTTCAGCCCTGCAGGTGGTTTGGAGAAACCCTTTTCTGCAAACCGCAGGCACCACTGCAGTTCAATTAGGAGCAGCGTTCCTACACGTCAAATCCCAAACTTGCCATTTACAATCGAAG
Organism: Notechis scutatus; assembly: GCF_049901735.1. Classification (NCBI taxonomy): domain Eukaryota; kingdom Metazoa; phylum Chordata; class Lepidosauria; order Squamata; family Elapidae; genus Notechis; species Notechis scutatus. The sequence goes on along the minus strand of NC_142021.1, from coordinate 3,400,403 downwards.
CCCAACAAATTGGAACACACAATCGCCCTTGTGTTAGCTAATGATTTCCGAGCTTAGGCAGCCAAAGCCAAAAGTTGCGTGTATTTGTGTAGTTTTTTTAAAAAACAACAACACACATTTCTATCACAATTTTGAAATAAAAGTGTACAAGAAGAAGGGAAAAAAAGATAGGAAATGGGGGGGGGGGGGGAGAGAATTTAAAATGTTGACTTCCGGGAATCGAAGTCCACACGCATCTTAAAAGCTGCCGAGGTTGAAAAGCACGCTTTTCCCAAGGGATTTTTTTTGTTTTTTTTTTTAGCAGATTCGGAATGGGGAAGCGGTACTTTTGCGATTACTGTGACCGAACGTTCCAGGACAATCTTCACAACAGGAAAAAGCACTTGAATGGGGTGCAGCATTTAAGATCCAAGAAAGTCTGGTACGATCTCTTTCGAGGTAAGTGCTCTGACCTAGGTTTCCCCCCAACAGCACGAAGTTGAGTCCTCATCCCGAGCAACCCCTTTTATTTGATTTACAATGGATTTCCTCTCCAGCAAATTCCCGGCCAACAGCCTTTCACGATAGTTCCCAATTACAAACCTTTACCAGGCTTGGAGAGGGGCCAGGCCGATATCTTTCAGACACCAGTGTCAACTCATAAAATATTTCTATGGTCTTTTTAGAGTTGCCAACAGAAAGGGAGAAAGGGGGAGCAGTGCGGCAGCTTGCAAACCAAAAGAACCTGTTGTTGGAATCACAGCTGTTCTCTTTTTAAAATACAACCCAGCTCTTCCTCCTCCTCCTGTTGGTGATTTTTTCTTTCTTTCTTTACAGATGCTGCAACCATCTTACAGGAGGAACAGACAAAGAAACCCTGTCGGAAATTTTTGCAAACAGGTATGCCAAACAAGTGTCTGTGGACATAGATTAAAACCTCCAAGTGGTCTCAACGACCCTCTCAAAGGATGCAAATGACCAGCTGTCTGCAAGGAGCATAAACCCTTCCCTTCCTCACCGTCCAGTCAGAGCTGAAGAAGCTCCTTGGAGGAGAAGCGAAACGTCTTCAAAGGAAAAACAAGGAAATCCAGTTGCCTCTTGGGGGGGGGGGGGAGCACCTTTGGGATATGCAGGACAAGCTAATGTCATGTTAACAGTTGAATGTTTTGATTCCTGGCAAGGTCGTGAGAATTTATCCATCCTGGCTTGTTTATAATAATGGCTTGTTTTTTTTTCTGACTCTACCGGTAATCTCCCAGTAGATTAATAGCAATAGCAACAGCACTTTGACTTATATAGTGCTTTACAGCCCCTCTCTAAGCAGTTTATAGAGTCAGCCTCTTGGCCCCCAACAATCTGGGTCCTCGTTTTACCCACCTCGGGAGGAGGGAAGGCTGAGTCAACCTTGAGCCTGGTGAGATTCGACCTGCCAAATTACAGGCAGCCAGCAGTCAGCAGAAGTAGCCTGCAGTACTGCACTCTCACCACTGCGCCCCCCGAGGCTCTTGATTAATTAATGAATGCTTTAATGCTTGCCTCGATCCCTTCCTTACAGGCCACTGTGATTTTGGCTCCAACTGCAGATTTTCTCACATGACGGGCGTGGATCTCGAGAAGCTGAACATGCAGGTACAAGGTAAGAGAAGGGTGACGTGAGAAACAGGTTACAGAATGACAGAGTTGGAAAGGGGTCTTCTACTCCAACCCCCCCTGCTCAAGCATTCCAGGGAAAAGGCTGCCCAATCTCTCCTTGAAAACCTCCAGTGATGGAGCACCCACAACTTCTGGTAGCAAGCAGTCCCACCGGTTAATTGTTCTCACTGTCAGCAAACTTCTCCTTAAATCCCAGGTTGCTTCTCTCCTTGATGAGTTTCCATCCGTTGTTTTTTTGTCCTGCCTTCAGGTGCTTTGGGGAATAAGTTGTCTCCCTCTTCTTTGGGGCAGCCCCTCAAATATTGGAACACTGTTGTCATGTCTCCCTTAGTCCTTCTCCTCGTTAAACTAGACATCCCCAATTCTTGCAAGCTTTTTTTTTTTGGTATGTTTTAGCCTACAGCCCCCTAATCCTCTTTCTTGCTCTTCTCTGCACTCTTTCTAGAGCCTCAACATGTTCTTTATATCGCGCTGACCAAAACCGATCGCAGAATTCCAAGTGAAACTTTTAATTCTAAAGTGGTCCAATTTGAAAAACATTTGTTTATATTTTTAACCCAGGGCAGTGTTAACCCTGCTATCCCACAGTGGTTGTATCAGATCTACCTTTAATTAAATCTTTTATATATATATAAAAGCGAAATGCCACTCACGCATCATCACAAAATCTCCAGAACCGTAAAGCCTAACAAATTTGAAATTTGGCACGTATGATCCTCTTGGCTTCTAGTGGCTAAGAAAGGATTTTTCGAAATGACCATCAGAGCATTTAGTATTTCCTATATTATTATTAACACGCTCTGATGCTAAGGAGTTCGACTCCCCCTACCCACCTGAAAAGAAATCTGTTCCGAATGCAAAACACAAGCAGAGGAGTGGAGTTTCAGTTTCAGTTCTACTTTCATAGCACCAAGCAGCTTTAGTACAGAACAGTTGAGCTAAGCCATGCCCAGGCTCCTTGCTGTCTCCTTCTTGCTCACACAGCAAATACTCCTTCATTTTCCAAACAGCCCTCAACTCTCTCACACACTGACTGGACGCTAGCGAGATGAATACCGATGGATGCTGGTAGGCAGAGGCAGAATTTTCTCCCCTTATTTTCCTCCCCCAAAACTAAGCCCGACCACATAGTTTCGTAGCAAAGCACGGGTATCGAACTAACGGTTAATATTTTACACAGCATGTTAAATAGATATTGAAAGTGAACCACTCAATATCAGGAATCATTGGGAAGGAGCTTGCTTTAAATCAGGGTCAATCTTACATCCCGAGTGGCCTTAATCCTGGATTGACTGTTTCTTATCTGTACTCTTCAAACCTCTTCTAGTTTTTAAGCAGCCAAACTTCTTTCTTCCCCTCCTTCGTTTCCCACTGCTTTTATTTCTGCTCTGGGCCAAGAAGTTTGGCTTCGGTGGCTTGGTTTTACTGCCTGCTGCTACAATTTATATGCTGCGTGATTATTATTTTTTCCTCCCCCCTGATTGATGGTTGCATTTTAATTTTTATGGCTCTGTGTCACAACGGCCGCCCAGGGAACTGTGTGTTATGTTGCTAGAACAGGAATCGATAAAACCGTGGCAGTCGTTAAGACAGAGACATTGTGGGTATCCTTCCCCTCCTAATCCCTAGCCCACCAGGAAGCATGTACAGAGTTTCTCCCAAGAAAAACATGGAAAAAAGGTTAGTCTTTACCCTCAAACTGCCTCCCTGTAGCCATTCGTTTTGTTTTGCTTCGCTTTGCTTTGTCATCGGGCTGCTTCTTTCCGCTTCTTCCTTCTTCTGCTTTTGGCTGCACGCAAGGAAAGCAGCAAAAGTCTTTCTTTCTCTTCCACAAACTCTGCCAGAAATGAGTCTTTTGGGACCCTGCAAGGCCTCCTGCTCCAAGAGGCTGCGCCGGCAAAGACTCATTTCTGGCGGAGTTTGGGGGAGAGAAAGAAAGACTTCTGCGGCTTCTGCTGCTTTCCTTGCATGGAGCCAAAAGTCTCTCTCGCTCCAGGAGATGGTGAGTTCTAGTCCCGCCTTAGGCATGAAAGCCACCTGGGTGACTTTCAGCCAATCACCAGGACCGTGAGTTCTAGTCCGCCTAGCATGGGTGAGTTCACCAGGAGATGGGGAGTTCTAGTCCGCCTTAGGCATGAAAGCCACCTGGGTGACTTTGGGCCAATCACCAGGAGACGGTGAGTTCTAGTCCCCCCTTAGGGACAGATTTTGGGGGTGCTATTCTGGACTTTTTGCCAGTCCAAGATGCAGAGGCTATCTTGCTCTTATTTCTCCAATTGTAGGCAGGGAGCAGCTGGGAGGGAGATGCTGCAACAGACCAGGATTGCAACAGACCCGGATTGCCAAGGCAACAAAGAGTCTCTAGCAAGACAACAAAGGCAATCTTTTTCCTTCTTCTTCCATGTCTAGATCAAACTTTAAATTGCCAGAACAAAGCCATCTTCTTGGCTTTGTCGTTGGCCTGAAAAGAAGTCATGTTTCTGGTAGTAACCGACATAACCAGCAGAAGGGCCGGGCTCTGCGTTTCTCTCTACATTCACACAACATTATCCGCTCAGAGACTTCACTTGACCCTTATTGGTCTTATACACAGAGGCATTCTTAACTCTCAACCTGTTCAGGTTCCCCCAAGTAGTGTAAGGGATAAAACTGAACTATTGCTTTCAGAAATCGTGGGCGCTCCATCCCTGGAGGTTTTTAAGAAGAGACTGGACAGTCGCTTGTCTGAGGAGGAATAGGCTCTCCTGCTTGACAAGGGGGCTGGACTAGAGGACCTCCAGGATCCCTTCTAGCTCCTATTTCCATTTCCATTCCATTCTAAATTTCTATTCTATTCTATTCTGAATTCTATTCTATTCTATTCTATTCTATTCTATTCTGAATTCTATTCTATTCTATTCTGAATTCTATTCTATTCTATTCTGAATTCTATTCTGAATTCTATTCTATTCTATTCTATTCTGAATTCTATTCTATTCTATTCTATTCTATTCTATTCTGAATTCTATTCTGAATTCTATTCTATTCTATTCTATTCTATTCTATTCTGAATTCTATTCTATTCTATTCTATTCTATTCTATTCTATTCTATTCTATTCTATTCTATTCTGAATTCTATTCTATTCTATTCTATTCTGAATTCTATTCTATTCTATTCTGAATTCTATTCTATTCTATTCTGAATTCTATTCTATTCTGAATTCTATTCTATTCTATTCTGAATTCTATTCTATTCTATTCTATTCTATTCTATTCTATTCTATTCTATTCTATTCCATTCCATTCCATTCCATTCCATTCCATTCCATTCCATTCTATTCTATTCTACCCTTTCTCTCCAAACAGAGGAGAGGAGAGCGAGAGAGCAGCAACGGGATGGCACGGTGCTCCCGGCAGGCACCATCGAAGAATGGTTGGAGAAGCGTGCCAAGCGGCTACGGGCAGCGGAGAGAGACAGGTATGTGTTCTCCCCGCCAGCGGCAAGGGAAGCCGAAAGTTGTCTGGCCTTTCGAGGTAACCCGGCTCCATAAAACGGGACCGCCAAGAAATTTTGGGAACTTGGCTTTATTGTCGGAGGGTATATACAGGCAGTCCTTGACTCACAACTGCTCATTTAGTGACCGTTGAAAGTTGCAATGACACTGGAAAAAGGGACGACCTTTTTTGCAGTTACAGCCTTTGCAACAGCCCCATAATCATCATCTTTTAACGACCCCATAATCCCTTGCGGGATGGAGTCTGGGCAACTGAGTGGAGCTGAGTGTTTACTGGCCGGATGCCTTTCCTGTCGCCAGTGCGGAGTTTTGTTCAGCAGATAAATTCTCTTTGCGTTCCGAGGGAGAAATCTCTGCCTCTACCTAGGATCGAACTCACAGCCTCCTGATTGAGAGGCGAGAGCTCCACCTCTCGGCCACCGCACCACTCACAGCCCCATAATCATATGAACAAAATTCAGACTTTCAGCAACCACTTCATATTTATGACGGTTGCAGAGTCCCGGGGTCATGGGAATCACTTTTGCAGACCTTTTGATGAACAAAATCAATAGGCCAGCAAGATTCAGTTAACAACCTGGTTACTTTCCGAACAACTGCAGCGATTCACTTAACAGTAGCAAGAAAGGTCGTAAAATGGGACAGGGTTCACTTAGCAACCGTGTCATGCCTCTGTCGGAGTCTGAATCCGAGGAGGAAGACGAACAGCTGTCAGGGAGCGGGAGATTGGCTCTGTTGGCTGTGGAGGAAACGGGAAGGGCAAAGTCTGGCTGGGCAAAGCAGGGGAGAGGTAGAACAAGGGAGAGGGAGTTTGGAGGAAGACCCAGGCCCACCCCTTCTTCATCCTAGGGCACGCAGGGAGGAACGGAGAAGGGAGCAACGTGGGTTGCATGGCTTACGGGGGAGGAAAGGGCCCTGATTCCCTTCATTAGCTACACCTGGGAATGAGAGTTTAAAAGAGATGCAAGCTGAGTGTGGCAACTGCTGGGAGCAAACGTGAGTATATCTTGTGTTGACTTTGGTTATCTGCGTTCCTGGCATCCTCCCAACCGTGTTGAATTACTGCTGCTCCTTCACATCTGGAATTCTTTCTTTTGCCCTGCCGGAGTAATCACCTCATTTGCCCTGATTGGACTTATAGTTACAGTTTTTGTTGATCACGTTTTGGACTTGATTCTCTGCAGCCAAAGGCTGTTCCTGGGAGAGTTTTTTTTCTCCAGCCCAGAAGGTAACCAGGACATTGGGGGCAAAGTTGGAGCTAATAAAGGGACTCCCTACTGATTATCTGAGTGTGTTGCCTTTGTGCCACGCCCCTTTGGGTCATCACAAACCATTTTGCTCCACAACAGAAATATTGTGTGCTCCAAAGTGTAAAGAGTGGGATTGTGAAAACATTTCCCCACCCCCTTAAATCAGATTTTTTTTTCCTTTCCTCCTAGTCCACTTTCTGAAGAAGAATTGGTTTTCCAGTATCCGCCTGGTTGGCCCCCGATCCAGGAACTGCCACCCTCCCTGAGAGCGCCCCCTCCTGGCGGATGGACGATCCCCCCAGGTCTCCACTGGGGCTGAGAAATGGACGGAGAGGAAACGATGGACCGGAAGAGGTGGAAGAGTTGTCTGTGCGCCTTTGGAGAAAAACAGAGAATTTAAGTGAACGCATTTTCAGAAATGCCTGCAAATCTCTTTCTGTTTAGCATTCCTTTCCATTTCAGATTTCTTTCCATTTAGAATTTGCAGAAAGGATACCGAAAAAGGAGCACATTCAAGGATCGAACAAACAGAATAATTTATTCAAATCGTCTCATTTAATTACTCACAGCGCCAGGGGGCACTTCGCTCTATCTGCAGCGCTGAGCCCAAAGCAGCAAGAACAATCTCCAAAATTCAACTTATAAAGAGGTTGCTTTCGATGGGCAGGTTTTATTGCCCTGCCACCTCTCTGTCCCGTTCCACCACCACCACCACCAAACCCCCCAGGAGTTGCTCAGTTTAAGCATCAGCAAAGGAAAGTTACGTATTAAGGAGGATTAATTCTCTTAACAGGCCCCTGCTAGGATGAAAGAATAAATATAGCAAATTCTTGTTATTGCTAGGTATGGATTTTATAATCCCAGCGAGCAGCGAATTGGCAAATACTGAATTCCTGAGAAAAATAACAACCGCTTGCTTTCTGCAAATCTCTACTCAACATTTTTCGCCAACTGGCCAATGCTCAAACTTATTTTCATCGTGTTTCTGCTTCAAGAGACCCCACTTAATGTGTGTGTATTTCTTGTTAATAAAGTCCAGAGCAAAAAGATTTTTTTTTTACCATCAGAAGGTTGTTTTTTTTAAAAATCTTCCTTTTAATGACCATTTTAACGTGTGAGATCGCAGAACGGCAGAAATACGCAGAGGGATGGCTCAAAACTTAACACCGCTCTGACTCTTTGCAAATAACTGTAAAAGTAGAAGAATTAGACCTCCAATTTGGAGGTTTAACAGATTTAACAGAGTAACAGAGTTGGAAGGGACCTTGTAGGTCATCTAGTCCAACCCCCACCCAAGCAGGAGACCCTGTACCATTTCTGACAGATGGCAGTCCAGTCTCTTCTTGAAAGCCTCCAGTGATGAAGCTCCCACAACTTCCAGAGGCAACTTCTGTTCCATTGGTTGATTATTCTTATTATCAGAAAGTTTCTCCTTATTTCCAGGTTGAATCTCTCCTGGATCAGTTTCCATCCATGGTTCCTTGCCTGGCCCTCAGGTGCCTTGGAAAATAGCTTGACCCCCTTCCTCCTCTCTGTGGCAGCCCCTCAAATATTGGAAGGCTGCTCTCCTGTCTCCCCTTAGTCCTTCTCTTCCCTAGACTAGCCAGGCCCAGTTCCTGCAACCGTTCATTGCATGTTTTAGTCTCCAGTCCCCTAGAGGTGGCCAACCTTCAGCAGCCAAGGACCGGAGACAAAATTCAGATGCTTGGTTTCATAGTTATGACGGTTGCCGTATCCCGGGATCACATGCTCCCCAATTGCAACCTTCTAACGAGCCACGGGGAAGCCCAGATTCGCTTAACAATGGTGTTATTATCTGCGGCGATTCACTTGAACGACAAAGGCTGCAGAATGGAGCACAACTCATTGTCTTGCTTAGAAGAAGCAGGGGCTCAATTGTCATAAGTCAAGGACTACCTGTAATTGCCTCCAGAGGTGGCCTCGGGCCTTCTGTGTACCTTCTCAGGTGCTGCCCTCCTGGCCCCTTGAAACACTCTGTACATTCCAGGTGAAGATGATTCCAGTTTCTTGTACCAAAAGAGTTTAGTGATGATTATTTTCCTCCTGGGCTTTTGGAAAACAGATATTTTTTTGATATATGCCTCTGAATTTTAGCTTGACAGCTTTGCATTGGAATATTCTGCTTTTATCATTAGTGGTTTATGTTTTATGGGGAGCTGCCTCGAGCTCGTGATGGGGGTGGCTTACAAACGTACAGAAATAAATCCACCAAGAATCGATTTCTACTCCCATGGCCGTTCCCAAGGGCTATCATGCCCCTTTCAGAGTCTGAATCGGAGGAGGAAGACGAACAGCTGACAGGGAGCGGGAATGTGGCTCCGTTGGCTGTGGAAGAAACTGGTGAAGGGCGAAGTCCGGCTGGGCAGAGCAGGGGAGAGGTAGAACAAGGGAGGGGCAACCATTGGCTTCAAGGTGACATCGATATTCCTGGCCTAACAAGACAAGCCAAAAACCTTCAAACTATTTTCAAGATGTGGAGAGAATTGGGGACGAGTGTGATTGAGGGTGCAAATAGCGTGTGTGTGTGAGGTTACCTTGAAAATGGAACCGACTTCTATTGTTTATTTTTTTAGCACCATAAAAAAAACCCCAGCAATAAGATATAGAAGTCTGGAGAGAAGGTGGCCCAAAATAGAAGCCACTCTCTCTCACACAAACACACACACATACACCCCAATATTTTGCAACACACCCCAGTTTTTCTCAGGCAACAGCTACACTTGGCTTGGACGTGACTTTGTTATTATGCTAAGCCAATCGATCGTGCCAAAGTTCAAATAAATATGACAGCATCAAACCGAGCCTCAAAATGCAGAGCTGGTTATCGATCGTCATTTTGTGATACGGTTTGCTATATTCATTTTTTTTCTCCCCTCCTCTGCTGAAATAAGAGAAAGCTGCCTCCTCAGAATCTCCCAGGATTTTGCAATAGCATAGAGGACAAACAAGCAAGCAAATAAATGAAATGGATAAATGTAGAAATTAAAAAAAAAAAACAAATTGAAGAGCCTCTAAAATATTCACAAACAGTGCTAACTTTGTTAACTCTTTTTTTTTTTTTACAGATTACAGATTAATGAAAGGGACCTTGTAGGTCATCTAGTCCAACCCCCTGCCCAAGGTGTGGGCCAGTCCCAGAGACAGACATTCAGAAGTAGGGCAGGTTGTCCTCAACTTACAACTGTTCGTTTAGTGACCGAAGTTACAATGGTGCTGGAAAAAGTGACTTACGACCGTTTTTCACACTTACGACCTCACTTAACGACTGCAGCAAATCTCTTAACCCCGGTGGCGAGAAAGGCCGTAAAATGGGGCAAAATTCACTTAACGGCCATCTGGCTTCGCGACGGAAATTTTGTGGCTCTCCCTTTTGGTTGTAAACCGAGGACTACCTGACATCCCATCTCCCTTGCAGCCTGTCCATCATATTCACAGATGTCTCGTTTTTTGTTTTTTTTTCCAGAGCAGGAATCGTAGCGATAAAAACGAATCAACATGTAGAATTAATGTGTGAGAATGCAAAGCAGCTGAATTATTAAGTCATTTGGAAGAGGAAGGGAGGGAGGGACCCTGAGTTTTGTATCAAGAAATAAAGGATATGATTTATTCCCTTTTATTATTATAAATGCCGTTGAGCAGTTTGTCTCTTGGCTATAACAATGGAACATTTTGCTCTGTCTATCGGGTATATTTTAAGCAACACACACACACACACATACACTTTTCCTTTAAAAAAAAAAAAGCACATGCATAATCCACCTGCTCAGTCTTCCCATAAATCTTGGGTCTGTACCTATTCTTTTAAATAACTTGACATTTCTGTGAATTGCTTCCCAGCATCGGTGCGCTACGTGTTTGGAGAAGTAATAGAACGAAAAAGGATAGCTCCAAGCGATAGATGTGCAGGATGTGTTCCTCCTGAATTCATCTCTCGTGCTCTTGTTAATAATAATAATAATAATAATAATAATAATAATAATAATAAACAACAACGAATTGTAAATATGCAGCAAGAAAAAAATCACAAAGTACCAGGACTTACAAATTAAAGTTGAGCGACTTTGGAAAAAGAAATCGTGTGTGATCCCAATTGTAATTAATGCCCTTGGAGCAATACCTAAAGGGCTGCCTCGCTATTTGGAAATCCTGAATTTATCAGACTGGAATAATACCCCGATTCTACAAAAATCCACCCTACTTGGAACAGCTTATATCCTCTGACGCTACCTGAACAGTTCGTAGGTCCTTGGTTAGGACTCGAGCTGTTGAGCTACCAACCAGCCCCGAAGGCTGTGAATCTCACTAAAGATTTAATAATTATGATGGTGGTGGTGGTAGATGTGGCCGTGCCTGGAGACAGCAGAAGAGAAGAGAAAGAACTGGAGAAGATAACAAAATACAAAGACCTACAAATAGAAATAGAACAACTATGGCAATAGCAGGCAAGGGTAGTACCCAGAGGCGGTATTCAGCCGGTTCTGAACAGTTCTGGAGAACCGGTAGTGGAAATTTTGAGAGAACTGGCCAATACCCACTCTGACTGGCTCCTCCAACCCCATCTGTTCTCCACCTCCCATTGAGTCCCAGCTGATTGGCTGGGTCTCCTTTGGTTGCCCTGCACAGGAGAACGGAGCTGGAAAGCAGGTTAGTGGGATGGGGAGGGAAGGGGGATTTTGCAGTATATCCTTCCACTGCCACGCCCACCAAGACACCAAGCCACACCCACAGAACACCACGCCCATCAAGCCACGCCCACAGCTGATTGGCTGGGTCTTCTTTGGTTGCCCTGCACAGGAGAACGGAGCTGGAAAGCAGGTTAGTGGGGTGGGGAGGGAATGGGGATTTTGCAGTATATCCTTCCACCCCACGTCCACCAAGCCAAGCCACGCCCACAGAACACCACGCCCATCAAGCCACGCCCACAGCTGATTGGCTGGGTCTTCTTGGTTGCCCTGCACAGAGAACGGAGCTGGAAAGCAGGTTAGTGGGGTGGGGAGGGAATGGGGATTTTGCAGTATCCTTCCACCAAGCCACACCACGCCCACCAAGCCACGCCCACAGAACCGGTAGTAAAAGAATTTGAATCCTACCACCGGTAGTACCAATAGTCATAGGCGCCTTGGTGCAGTCTCAGACAACTGGAGCACCACTTGAACACCATCGGTGGCATTGACACGTTTGCCACCAGTCAATTGCAGAAGGCAGCTTCCCTTGGAACAGCTTCCATCCTGTGGCGAGATGTGTAACACCATCACACACCCAGATTCGCCTATCCCAGGTCCTTAGTAAAGGACTCGAGAGGTTGACAAAAATGCCAAACCCCAGTCTGGCTGACTGTGCGATGAATAATAATAATAATAATAATAATAAATTTGAGAAGAGCTAGAGAACAGACTTAACAAACAAACTCTGATCAGCAAGTTTTTTTTTTTTGGTTTTTTTTTTTCCAGTTTAACAATTGATTCATTGTGGCACAACGATACATTCATGGCGAGAAAGCATGGGAGTTGTGACAGTCTCTTTCCTCTGGCCACAGTTAGTACATGAACCAACCTGCTTGCAAGTTCGACATTTGGACAGAGTCACATGTGAGAAATAAGGCACAATAGCTAGTTTTGTCAGTTTTGAAATGCTTCAAACGTTTTCAACCCCACTGGGACGGGCGGAAACCAGAAATACAGCAAGGATCAGAAATTCTCCGTCACATCAAAGCCTCCGGTTACGCAAGAAAAACACCCCAGCCTAGCCAGATGGCGCTAATGTTGGGCTTCACGATGGTCAAAACAAATGGGTTTTTCAAGGGGTGCCCTGGGATCATTTATATACACAATGCTGCCACTTTCCTCAACCTGGTTCGGAGGTCCGGAGGCATGGACCTCTACGCGCTCTGCGTTCCTCCGCCAGCAGGAAAACTGGGTTGGGTTGAAGAAGTCCCAGCATCGTTGGACGTTCTCCAAGAACGTTGGGTTCTGCTGATGTTGCGAATTGAAGGTAGAAGGCTGAGTCGGAAGTGGAGACTCCCAGATCTTGAGGAACAGAGTCGCCCGTGGACGACTTCAGAAGTTGTCCACACCTCGTGTGGCCTGCCGTGGAAAATCCACCAGCAATGAAGAAGAGAGGCTCCACTAAGGCTAACCCCTCCCGAGTGGGCCTCCTCCTCCTCCACCACCTCTTCCTCTTCCTCCTCCTCCTCTTCCTTTTCCTCTTTCTCCTCCTCCTCCACCTCTTTCTCCTCCGCCACCACCTCTTCCTCCTCCTCTTTCTCCTCCTCCTCTTCCTCCTCCTCTTCCTTTTCCTCTTTCTCCTCCTCCCTCTTCCTCCACCACCTCTTCCTTCTCTTCCGTTTCCTCTTTCTCCTCCTCGTCTTCCTCCTCCTCTTCCTCTTTCTCTTCCTCTTCCTCTTCCTTTTCCTCTTTCTCCTCCTCCCTCCTCCTCCACCTCTTTCTCCTCCTCCACCACCTCTTCCTTCTCTTCCTTTTCCTCTTTCTCCTCCTCGTCTTCCTCCTCCTCTCTTTCTCCTCCTCCTCCTCTTCCTCTTTCTCTTCCTTTTCCTCTTTCTCCTCCTCTTCTTCCTCCTCCACCTCTTCTTCCTCCTCCTCCTCCACCTCTTTCTCCTCCACCACCACCTCTTCCTTCTCTTCCTTTTCCTCTTTCTCCTCCTCCTCTTCCTCTTTCTCTTCCTCTTCCTTCCTTCCTCTTCCTCCTCCTCCTCCTCCTTTTCCTCCTCCTCCTCCTCCTCCTCCTCCTCCTCCTCCTCCTCCTCCTCCTCCTAAGCCAACATTTCTGGTGCCTTCCATCCAAACAAACCTGGATGGATATTCAACAGGCTCCAGTAAGCCCCCTCCTTCCCACCCCACCCCACCCCAGGAAAAAAGTGCATAGATGCTGGGGAAGAGGGGGGAAAAAACTCCCGAGAGGAGGTAGGAGGAGGTTACAAACCTATTTTTGATTTGCGGTCCAGCCCTTGTTGTGTTGATGGTCATGCAAATGCCTGAATCTTGGATAGAAAATCCTGACGCGTGTATATATTGCTTAACTGATTATTCGGTTTGTCATAAATATATATATATGTGTGTGTGTTATATTTTTTATATATATAGATAGAGAATATTTTATATATATATTTTTTTGTCAGAACCTACTATTGGATTATAAAAGCACAGGATATTGCATTACTCAGATCAGGAAGGGAGTGCTGGAAAAGGGTCTCCATGCACATGGACATGCTTTCAAAGTTGTGGTTGAAAAAGTTCACCTTTTTTTGCGGGTCCCGAAAAATGCCCCTCGTCTTGGCCGAGTGGGACCCTGTCTGGGGAAAACCATGCTATCTGTTCAGAAGGCAGCTGTCTCTCCAGTTGGGTGGGGTGGGGGAGAACCCCAAAAGAGGTGAAAGGGAAGAAGGTGACTTTGTGTTTGTGTGTGTGTACACGCACGCACGCAGTTTTGCCATGGAGGAACGACAGTTTCCCGCCCAGCCACGGCTCCTGATGGCTCAAAGGGAATGTATAGGTAGGTCTGTAGATGTCTTCCCTTGGTTCTTCAAGGGAAGTCCAAGGGTCCATGAACCTGGTTCCTTCTCCAGAAGTTACTTCATCCCGCTTCTCAGAACCTGGTTGGCCGCGATGAGCATGACGCTGATGATAAACGCAATGGCGAAGGCGCAGATGAGGCTTTTCCGGACGCACGTCTGCCTGATCTGTTGGTTCGAGCATGCTGAGGAGGAAGTGGAAAGAGAGGAGGAGAACGGGGCAAGGCCGTGATGAAGAGGAGAAAGAGAGAGAGAGAGAGGAGAGAGAGAGGAGAAAGAGAAACGGAGGGAAAGATGGGCAAGAGGAAGAAAGAAGAAGAGATTATCAGAGTGCTTCTCGGCATTGACCACTCTGTTGCTGAAATCGTACTTCCTGAAATCAAGTTTGGAGTGGTTTTGAAGCTCCTTTGGGGCTTTTGATGAGCAGGATGTCAGCCTTGGAAGCCATATTTTTACTTGGAAGCTCCGAGGCTGCCACATTGAGTGCCTGGGAATTTGGGAGGGGGGATTTCATAGTGAGGTAGAAGATTGGACGCAACAACTTTTTCTCAGAGAGTCAAGGACAAGTTGCCCTGCACCTGGAGGGGAGTGATTGGGAGAATGCCTCCAGTTGGGATGAAGATTTGGTTGGGCCATGTGATGGGCTGATGGGTTCAGGGGATGGATCTTGGATTTCTCTTTTGGGAAGGGAAAACCTGGAACTCTCAGATTCTGGTTTTCCCAGACGTGCCAAGATGACAACTCTTAATAAAACAGAACTTTGAGGAATTGTTTGTCTCGGAATTTATTGGTTAGGAGTTGGTTAGTTGGAACGCTGACACCCCCAATGATCTGAGCCCCAAGACCAAGTTCACTTACTTTCCACATCAACTGGACACTCCTCTGCGTTCCCCATGTGACTTTCCTCCTCCGTCATGATGATGTTTTCAATGTCCTTCATGGAAAGGTGCTCACAGAAGGTGTCGTACAGCAGCCGTTTCAGTTCATCTACCGTCAGCTTCTGCATGTCGCACTGCAGAGGGAAGGAAGGGTATTGCACAACGTCCGATGCCGTAAGCGAGCTTGATGTTGAGGAGGCATGTGCCAAAAATATTGGATGGAGAATGTTAGGAATCTGTCCACCAATTAGTTGGGTTGGCAATATATAAACCAACAATGTATGTTTGTAGCTTTAAGACAAAGTTACTGCATTGATTTGTACTATGTTCCGATTGGTTGATTGTATTGTGAATTGCCACAAGAGGGAGCTAGAGATCATGGCTTGCTCTCTCTGACATTCTGTTTCTCTGACATTCTGTTGCTATCTAAGGTTCTCTGCTGTGCTTAAACTTTGATATCTTTGTTTACTGTAAATGACAAAGGCAACCGGTAAGAAGATTTTGTAATTGGATATTCTTTAGACTGTTAAACGTATATGACCTGGACCATTTATTGGAATCTGCTATTTCTTAAAGTAAACTTTAACTCAATTCAATGTAGCTGTGTGTGGCTAAATAATTATTCATAACTACTCTCATAAACGTTTCCATGTGTGCATCCTTGTTACTCAAGGATTATTCTGTACATATCATAACAGAGAACCTGTCTGGATTTTTTTTTTCTTGGTGAGCCTTTTACACTACAAATCCTGACTCTCTAATCCTTCAGA